>NW_007726316.1:616064-619068 GCF_000696425.1 Galeopterus variegatus | reverse complement strand
TTTTTTTTTTTTTTTTTTTTTTTTTTTTTTTTTTTTTTTTTTTTTTTTAGCTCTCACGAGTTTTCATTCTTGCTGGTTCCAGTAATTGCAGCTCCACCTCCACCATCACCACAGGATTGCCTGGGGACTTAGGGCACAAGACAATAGAGAAATGCAAAGAAAAGTTGGGGGGGAGATGTCCATACTCCATCGGAGCAGTAGGAGTTCCCATTCCCATTCCTTGAGCCAGAGGTAGAGAGCTTCTCCTGGAGCTTTCTCTGTCTGTGATACAGTGCACATCTCCAGGTTTCTGCTTGCATTGACTTCAGGTTGGGAGACATCAAAGGGGAGAAAAAAGGTAAACTCAGCACAAATTCAGTTATATTTCAAATTCTGGTGCTCATTCCTGAACTGCCTTCTATTATTTACTTTTCAGGCTTTTGAAATAGTTGGTCCATGCATTCTGTACAGGTTTTAAAGTTGTGTTCAGTGGGAAAGAAAGAGTAAGGTGATTGTTGCATTTTATCCAGAACTGGAACTGATACTACTGTATGAAGTTAAAATAATTGAAATTTAAAATCTATATTCTTTAGGAATACCTACAGATGCTACAAAACTATATAAAAAAGAAATCAAAAGAAAAATGCATGTGAGATTCAGGATGATTTTTTTTTTTTTTTTTTTTTTTTTTTTTAGGTAAAGAGAGGCAGATGGATAGGTTGACAGCGGTACAATACCATATGTTTGGTGTAGAAAATTATTAAGATGCTTGCTTTTATTTTGGGTGGCGCTTTCATAAACATTTATAACCTCATGAAAAATAACTAAATCAATACATAAATGAAAGTGGGCTGCATACAGACCAATAGAAAAGACTATTAACCAAGAATTGTGATCGACAAGTTTATACACCTGAGATACAAAAAGGAATGAAAAAGAGAAAAAGAAAAAAGAAGAAAATTGTTCCTTGCCTTTGAAAGTTTATGATGAGAGGTTAAAAATCACAGTTATCTAAGTTCTGTTGTACTAACAAATGAAATCTCCGTGGTTTAGTATAACGAAAACTTGTTTCTTATTCACACAAAACCCAAAGTTGATGCTTCTGGCTGCACAGCTGTCCTCTTTGCAATGACATAAAAATTAGGGTCCTTCCATCACATGATGCCACCATCTTGAAGTCCTTTCCTTCAAGCCATGTATGTGAAAAAAAAAACAAGCATGAGAATAAAAACGGAGTGAGAAGACCTCTCTGGAGATTTTAGAAAATCAGGTTTGGAAGATCTGTGTAACACATCTGTCCACAATCGATTGTGGTGCCACCTAGATGCAAAAGGACTGGGAAGGACAATGTTTTTGAATGCTTAAGAAAGTAATAAAAAAGTTTGGTCAACATATAGCATTGTCCCTGTCACGAGAGAATTTTAAGATTATGATATTCAATATTCAATTATTTTAAGTTACTGCCCATATTTTGCTATGCTATAATCTCGCTGTAGTACTTAGTACCTGCTGTATTAAAATTTCATTCTAGTGTATTATAATACTCGTCTAATACCTAATAAATACACACACACACAAACACACACACACACTAAGCATGGCTATCTAGTTATTAAATATCATTCATGATATCTCTCTGGCCGTCTGTATGATTCATTGAAAGAATTTTCTCAGTGTAAAAATTAGTTCAGAAAATCATATTGGTATTTATATAATGTTAGCACATCTTTTATTGTATTGTTCTTAGGTGTTTCAAAAGTTGAAATATTAACATTGTTGTCCTGAGAGCTACACATTTATCAAAGACAAACAGAACAAAGAGATACACAGAATCAAAAGTAACAGACTCTGATGGGGAAAAAAGTGTACTAAAAATTTTGCTGAACTGCTACTAACTCTTTAGTTTACAGCTTGACGTATTAGGAATATCAAGACAATAAAGGAAACATACAGCCAAATGTAAAATTGATGATTGTGGCTAAATATAACAGAAAAAATAATCAAATGTTAAGAGTGGCAGATAAGGGTAGTAATTAAGAGAAGGTACAATTTCCATCTTTGCCACTGTGAGACATTGAACAAACCTTTATTTCCTCATCTGTAAATTGGACGTAACAATAGTATCTATTTCTCTTGAAGATTAAGTGAATAAGCACATATGAGGGTACCTTTAAAGGTTTATGAAATGATTCATATTATCTTTTATATTCTATTTTTCTATGAGCTTTTAAAAATATCCTCGTATAAAGGTGGTTACATTGTGTAATGGTTAGCACTCTGGACTCTGAAATATCCTTGTATAAGATGCCTCCAATGGTCCTGGCACATAATAAGTACTGAATAAATGTTAGCTATTATCATTTAATGAAAGAATTTAACAAAGCTTTGACTGACACTAAAAAGTCAAAGACATGATTATTCTTAACTATCTAGTTCCTTTTCTAAGTTAAATTATATGAAATTTAATTATATATCAAAAAGACAACCACATTTACTTCCTGAAAACATCTTTTAAAATAAAAAACCCTGCCTTTTCATATCCATGTCACAGGAAGACCCTCATATTTTAATATAATAGAATATTTGACTTTAACAATATTTGCCTACAGTCTATTATTTTTTACTCATTATTTTTAATAATGTATCATTGATGTGGGAGTTAAACTAGTTTTTCTTCTGTTATTAAAACAAACATCTTTTTTGTAAAACTTTATTGAAAGATGAAATGTATACACAAGTACACACATTATAAGCATATAGCTCAATGAATTTTCACAGTGTGAATCACCCAAGTAACAACCACCTGGATCCAAAAAACAAAACAAAACGAAACCAGAACATTATAGCATCCCCAAGGCTCCTCTAGTCATTACTCCCACCATGGGTAACTTCTATCCTCATGTTTTACAGTGTAGATTAGATTGGTTTTGTCCTTTCTAAAAAAAGAAAAAAAGAAGAGAGAGAGAGAGAGAGAGAGAGAGAGAGAGAGAGAGAGAGAGAGACGTAATAACTTCGTATAGCATAC
>NW_007726316.1:593403-615790 GCF_000696425.1 Galeopterus variegatus | reverse complement strand
AAAGAAAGAAAGAAAGAAAGAAAGAAAGAAAGAAAGAAAGAAAGAAAGAAAGAAAGAAAGAAAGAAAGAAAGAAAGAAAGAGAAAGAAAGATCACAACAAAAGGCTGAACTTTCAGATGGAGAGAAGAGACCTAGGGTTATTAGAGGTAGGAAAGGAGGAGGGAGAAGGGGATTAGAGAGTAATTGGGTAAGGGACACAAACAATAATCATGATTTGTAATTATGAACATGCTAATATTATTGATTTGATCATCACATCCTGTACACAAATACTGATAGTCAACTCTGTACACCATAAATATGTATAATCAATTATGTTTCAATTCAAAAAATAAATTTAAAAATTTAAATTACCTAAAAAAAATTCATTCCTGCAGAATGTACTCTTTTGTGTCTGGCTTATTTTGCTCAACGTTATATTTGTGAGATTCAATAATATTGTAGCGAGTAGGTGTAGATTATTAGTTCCCATTCCTGCATAGTAGCCCACCATAAGGATATACCACAATTTATTAATCTACTTTCCTGCTGATGAGCATTTGCATAGTTTCCATTTTGGAACACTTTTGAATAAAGCTGCTCTGAAATTTCTAATACATGCTTTTGGCGAATATATGTATGCATTTATGTTGGATATATGCCTAAGAATGGAATTGCTGACACCATAGGTAGGTTATACATATGTTTAGATTTAATAAGCACTGCTGAAAAGTCTTCCAAGGTTGTGGAAGCATCTTTTACTTCCATCATGAGTAGATGTGAGTTCCAGTTACTCCAGCTCTTCATCCACAGTTTCTATTGCCCATGATTTCATTTTAAACATTCTGGTGAATGTGTCATGATGTTACCTTGTGGTTTAAATGTACATCACCTTTATGTCTAATTAAGTCACTTACCTTTCCATACATTCATTTCCCATTTGGTTATTCTACTTTGTGATTTGTGTAAAATAGACTTCTTCAATTGGCAAATATTTATTTCAGTATTATGCTCATTATTACTATAACTAGCTGTTTAGATGAAGCAGACTCATCTACTTGGCTAAACAAAGTTAGACTGGTCCTAAGAGGATCTATCAGTAACATCCACGATTTGTAGTCAGACAGGGTTAGTCCTAACCAAAAACAACCCCAGTTTGTTTGTTTGTTTATTAAATCTATTTTACTTGAACGCCTGGTTCCCTTCTGCTTTCTAGCTAGTATAACAAAAATAAAAACAACAGAAACAGAAATGAAAACATCTTTTATTCCATTTACACCACTATAACATTTCCTGCTAGGGAAAGAAAAGAAGTGAAAACAAATTTTAAACCTAAAATGAAACGAAGCACACATCTTAAACATATACTTTGTCCTAGGCAGTCTGCTGAGTACACATGCTACAATATCTTCAAAAGAAGGTTATCCTTTTAACTTCATTTTTGACAGGAGAACATCGAGACTTAAAGAAGGTGAGGAATTTCTCAAGGCCATATAGTTATAAGCCAGGATTCAAACCAGATCTTATTATATCAGAAATCTCCATTAGGTCCTCAACTTATCTTTTTAAAGAAAAGGCTGACAGGCAATATGGCTGAGTCATGCCAGAAAAGAACTCCTACCACTTCCTAGTTGTATGAGCTTAAATAACTATGTCATTTGGTCGAGTGAGACTCAATTTCCTCTGTCTAAAATAAAGAGATTATTCAAGGTTGTCTCTAGAGCCCCCTTTAAAAATTGATTCTATGATTTTAAACACTTTTGAGTTCTGCTACCAGAACCAGTGCTATTCCCTTCTAGGTACAAGAAAATTGGCCTACTTAGATGTCACTCTTTATTCCTGGTCTTCACTCATTTTTGTGTTTTTTATTATGCTCATCCCTCAAGGTCACTGAAATAACACCTTCTCTGTTCAGTCTTTCCTGATTATTTTAGGCTGCTTTTAGGCAGATACCTCTCACAGTACTTATCATATTGTATATCACATGTGTTGTTTACTGCCAGATGTGAGCTCTTTAAAGACAGGGACTGTACCTTACCCATTACGAGAGCCCCAACACCTATCACTGTCTGGTACATAGTTTGTAATTGATAAATGACAGACAAATTGATAAATGAACAAATATTACCGCCTCTGGTTACACAGATTGAACATTTGAAAGACAGAAATGGGACCTCTATGATTATTTCTTCTTACTCTCTGTCTTAGATTCCCAGAAACCATACAAGGGTGTGATTACATGCACAGTCCCTGCCTCAGCCTGATCCCACACCAGAGCTTGGAGTGTGAATTGCACTGCAGAATTTTCTGAACTATAATAAAAAGAGCCAGGGTTTCATGCTTCTATATCAGTTAGTCATTGGGTAAGGTGGAGCAGGGTTTTAAACTGCAGGCACTTCCTGTTCTCATTACAGCAAGGCACACAACACCAGTTACCCAAGGGCGGTTGTTAAAGAGGGTCCCTGTGCTGGTGTCAAGCAAAGCTAAGAGAAAGGGGTAATGTCTGTGAGCACAGAGAGTTAGAACCTGAGCTGTTCTGGGCTGAACTTTGACAGTGCCTGCCTTACACCGTTTTCCTGCTCTATTTTCATTTGAAAAATATTATTAATCTAGTTAATTTAGGAGACACTGAAATTTGATTCCATATTTTATACTCTGAAGCATTAGGTCACACTGTTCTCTTCCTTCACCAAACTATTTTATATGCCTTAATTACCATGAAGTGCCCTGAATCATTTCAGAGGAAGCACTCTTCCATATATTTATGTCAATACCATTTCATTTAATTTCCCAAACCCAGAAGAGCATGAATTCTGCCCTACCACCCCCCAAATCATTCAATGCAGGAAATGTCATTGCCATTTCACCTGCTTCAACCATAATATCTGAAGCTATACTTTTGTGCATTCTATTTGAAATAGAAGGTATTGTCACAGGTCATGTGTCCTGGATATCATGAAGCCTGATATAAACACATATAAAAAGTAGCAAGTGGTCTATTTCAGTAAAACCATATGCAGAGGTCAGAAATTCACCAAGAAATAGGGCTTTTAACTACCAAGTTCCGGTCAGATTTTAATAAAGTGTAAGCTTTAGAAGAGCAGAAAACTTGATTAGATATACCCACAATGATACCCTCAATACCTCAAACACTGCCTGGCACATAGTGGGTTTTCAGTGCACATCTCCTGAATCAATTACAATTTTAATATTTTACCCACCTGAAATATTGTCCTGTGGTTTTATTTAAAGTGGTTGTCAGCATGGAATGACTTCTGCATTCTCTCCTGGAAGTGGGTGAATTTCCATGGTGAGCAATTTCTCTATATACAGTTTGCAAATCATTTTGGGAACCTTCCAAATGAAAGGCACTGTATAAATATACCCTCCCACCAGCAGCCAGCCGGCTTTCCACCGGGGATGCATTTGCATCGCTTATGTACATAGTGTTTCATTTGGGGCATTGCTTTTATTTTTATGACCATAAAAGAAATATTCACAGTATGAACAATAATGTAAACTGCATTCAAGAAGATATACATTTGTGTATTTTTATGATTCAAAACTTAGAAATCTGAAAGAAAAGCAGGCATGGCATTTTTCTTTCCTGTTGCTGTTTGCTTTTTCATAGCATTCTTTATTATTCCTGAACTTTATGGTGGAATTCTGCTGAAATGCTCAAGTCTTTGTCTGTATCTCATTTGAGAATATGTGGTGCTGGGTTCAAATGAATGTTGCTGGGAAAAGGCCTGAAAATAAAGGGAACTTGATTTTGCATTTATTCATGTCTGCATTAATAGTTTGCTTCAGTGTGGCCTTCTTGTGGATGGAGGCCTCTTTAAGGACAGAAAGAGAAAAGAAAGCAAACTCAGGTATAAAATACCTTCTAAGTAACTTAGCATGATAATGGGGACTTTCACAGATGCAAGCGACCTTGAAGAGAGGTATTTTAGCCTTCATAACAAAAGGGGGGCTGATTTTATAGAGCATTACCAGGGAGCTAGACTCTGAATTCATTTCATACAGAGAATGTTTAATTAACTTTGAAATAAACTGCCAACAGTTACATCAAGACCTCTGTAAACTATGTATTTATCTACATAGAATCATCTGAATGCAAAAATAAACTGAATTATAATTTCTTAATTTATATATTTCCATAATTAATTAAATTTAAACTGAATGAAATACCCCATTCCTAGACTTAAGGATATTCTAGCCTTAAGGATTTTGTTAAAAAGAGGAGCTATCCGGAGTAGACAGCAATTTTGCGTAAAATACATCAAAAAAGGTGGATTAAGTAAAACTCTTGCTCACTTCACTAAGGAATAATGTGAAATATTGAAAATTAAATTTAGACTACCAGTAGTTAAGGGCAGAATCAATAAGAATTTGAGGTCATTTCCTGTGTTCACAATTCTCTTTCATAAATACCAAATTTGATATTTTCCCACTTTTTACTGCTAAGACAATAAAAGTGATTTTTGAAGACTTAGCAATAAGAGAGTAATGTTAGGAAACAGCTCACTCAGTTTATTTTGTAGCTTATAAAATAGATGTTATTGTATTCTCCATCTCCTCAGTCCGAATATTATTGTAGCTAAACTCTAATTTCATACTCCCAGTAATAACATTGTTTTATTAAAATGAATTTCTGATGTAAAATATATTGACACTCTTCTTTTTTATTACCACAAGATAAAACAGCAGTTTCTTCAATTGAGAAAAGCTAGAAGCATGGAATTGATCTGCAGCCAATTTTTACTACAAACCCCACAGTGCTTTGCATTATAGCCTACAATCCCCATACTGCAGAGCCAAACTTACTGTTAACCATCCTGTTACTGGCAAAGAAAAAGAACAGAACATTTGGGAAGAACTATGTAACATACAAGGATTCTACTTGAGTAGTGAATTATTAATTTTTTTTCAGTATTTTGAGATTTACATGTCTTTTCCTTTAGTAAAAAAAAAGGCATATTTATGGGTGTGCACACTACTATTTCCTCATCTTGAATACAAAGTCACATATTCTCAAACAATATGTCAAGGTACATACTCCCCATGTCAAAGCCTTTTTTTAAAATTTTTACAGCCATCATTGAGTCCTGTAATTTTTTACCCCCCTTTGGAGGGAGGTCAGCTTTATTCAGATTTTAAAACAACATCACAATACATTGTTTAATGCTCCAAACATCTGCAAATGAGAATTCAGTGAATTAATTAAAATTCTTAATTAGATGCACCTTGCAGCTGCTGTTAGTCTTAATTGGCAATAATGCAGCTACATTTTGTTCTGACACATATCTTCAGAAGAGTTAGAGAGAGAACTGAAGGGAGGCAAGAGGAAAATGTTCCCACACAGTTCAAGACAGTTCGCACAAAGAGGATCCCATGGCAACAAACAGCGAGGCCCACAGTTGGCTCTGTAGGATCCAGGAATAGACAATGCTTCACCTCGGATTCAAACAAACACTTCCTTTCCTGGATCTGTGGAGAAAGCGTTTGAAATCATCCCTCGCAACAGGATTGAAATGGTCAAATGTTCACGTAAGTCTCTAAGACACTTTTCAAAGATTTTGGATGCTCTCCGCATTCCATATCAAGGTAATAATTATAACTCGTGCTCTGTGCAGAGTAACAAACTGACTTGCAGACGCATTGCAAATAGAGGGCTTGATTTTGGGGCCACATGGAGCTGGACTACACCTTGGCAATTGGTTCATTTCAAGTTATCATTTTACAGACAAAGAAACTAAGGCCAAAAGAAATGGCTAGTTAGGAGTAGAATTTAGATTCAAATATAGAATTCGAGGCTACAATCCAAAAGTTTTACTTTTAAACTTTACTTGAAGCAATTAAATTTAATCCTGCCCCCTCCCAGTCTGCTTGAGGTCTAGTTCTTCGCTAAAATGGGTCAGCTAAAAGACTGTGAAAGCAGGTGTAGAAAATATGGATCACTCACGTGAGAGGAGGGGAATATACTTCCTCTTCACCTGTGGTCTTCAGTTTACTCTGAATTATAGCATGTGAGGAAGGAGCAAGGAGAAGAAAACTACTGGCACAGAGGAGGTTAACCTGGGTGAGTTACCTTCTGCGAAACCATTTAAGACTTGCTTACACACTTTAACCACATCTTCCCTCTGCTTGGATTGAAAAATTCAATTTACAGCTCCTTCATTCAAAATACAGATTTACCTCCCTTTCTAGTTCCCCAGCCCTCATTCATTCTCACCTGTGTCCTGACTCAGTTTAGTTTGCATTCGTTTAGCTCACATTTTACCTAATTTTCGCAAGTGTTTCATTTATCTTCAATTTGTGTTTTATTCCCGGTATTAAATGAAGATACAGTTCTCAAGGGCCAAGGCTGCTTTACCTATTTCTTGCTGTATTTTGAGGTTATTCTATTAAACCTTCCATTAGTAAACATTGTACAATACATTGTAGAGTGTGTTGAGGTTTTCATGACCGGCGGTTAAAGGGGTATATGGGAAAGGTTTAAAGGTGGAGAGAGAAAAGGGGGTGACTGGTAAAGCGTTTCTCTGCCCTTTAACGACCCTGCCCACCCCAGTGCCATAAACTAACACTGTGGCTGCAGTGTAAATATTAACACTTCCCTAGAGTCTTGCTACTCCAAGTGTGGTCCACAGTCCAGGAGCATTATTATGATCCATGGGCCAGCTTATTAAAAACGCGGACTGTCAGGCCTCACTCCAGACCTACCGAATCAGAATCTGCATTTTAACAAGACGCCCAAGTGATCGTACATACATTAAATTTGAGAAGCACAAGATCACATGTGAGTATTCTACCATTCCAAGGCAAAAGAGCAAGGACTTTCAAACTCAGTAAATATCCTAATTTATTTACCAATGCCTACTTTGCATCTCTTCTCACAAATCCATCTCAGAAGCTCGCAACTAACTCTTGTGTAGGGAACTCTGTTACGTGGTGGATGGGAGGAGGATCCTCTTCAATCCCCTCCTCTCCGCTCCTTTTCCCACCCCACCCGCACCCTCCGCCCCCAGTAAGCCTTCCCCAAGCACCCTTCTCCCAAGTCCTACTCACTCCCGGGAAGATTTTGCTCCTCCCCAAACTGAAAGAGCGGCTGCGTGGACGGTTACTGCCTGAAGGACTCACATTTTACATACCAATACCGACGGAAGCACTTTGCAAAACTGCCCTTTGGAAACAATTAGCACCTTGCCACCTGAGGTTTGGAGCAGCCCCCGCCCTCCTTTCCCTTTTGAAATCCCTCTTAAAGTGATACTGAGAATAACAGAGAGAGTGAGAGAGACAGAGACAGAGAGATCAAGCACAATAATACATCTGCTTCAAAGAGAAGAGATGAAAAGGAGGATATTATGAGTGTATCAGCCTGGGCATCGCTCTCTGTACCTTTCTGCTTCCCAGAGAAATGGAACCATAATTCTAAGGTGGCTAACCCAAGACAGGATAAGCATTCAAATTTGCCGGTCCACTTTTGCCTACAAGGACAGATGCCCATCATTCTAGGCTTCCCAGGGTCTTTTCCGAAAGATTCCCAGGCTGCCCTCCTTCCTCTTTGGTCTTCTGAAAACTAAAACTCGCAAGGCGATGGCTGTCTGTGAATTGGCTAGTACTAAAATATCCATTGGGTGGCAGTAATACTATCCTCTTTATGACTTGCAGCAAACCAGAGAATGCATTCAATCAAATGAACCGATCTTGTAGAAACACTGGAATCATTTATGCATTGCAGTTTCTCTCTCTTGTTTTCGCTCTTTCTTCCCTGGGATATTTTGAGTGGATTGTGGCTATTAATCAAGATTTCGTGCTATTCGTGGTTTGCTTGTCGTTTTCGCTCAGGATTAGCATCATTCAAGACAAACGCAAACCTGCTCCCCCCCTCCCCGTCCCCACTCGCTTTTGAAAATCATTTTTTTGGGGGCTGCTGAAGAGAGCTAGGACCCAGGAGACACCTTCCCAAACAGCAGGGGTTGTGTGCTTTCACATAGCAGTACTGTACAAGGAAAACCCCGTCGGATCTGTTATTGCGGGATACTTGTGAAATATACATAGGATTCTTTCTTATGGCTGCATCCCGGATTTGGAAATTTTACTTGGGGGCCAGTAGGATTTGAAAGGCTACATGTATCCTGAAGATTTGCAAGCAAGACTTCAATTCTCGTCATAGAGCACACAGACTTCCTCACTTATCAGCCTTTTTCCTTCCTTCTTTTTAAAAAATTATTTTTATCCCTCCTCATTTTTACGATCTTTCCTTTCTCAGCCTCTCTTCTATCTGCCTCTTTTTTTTTTTTTTCTCTCTCATAGCCTTTTTCCCCCTTGCTCTGCACCTGGATTGTATCTTCACCAAACAATCGGGCACTTTGAGAACTAACTGGAGACGGTCTTGTAGGGAAGATCTGTATGGAATTATCTGCTTTTATGGTGAACTTGGCATTTGTGAATGGGTATCTTGTTCCTGATATTAATTGCTAGCAAGAACAAGAAAAAGAACACAGGAGTAAAACGTGGATTTTTCTGAATACGCATTGTGATGACCAGCAATTACCTTACCGACTGATATCCAGAGGAGAATAATTTGGAAGACTGTTGTGGGTAAGGTCATTTTATATATGCAAACCCATCAGTGGTGTGAGCAAACTTGGGCATTTGTAATGGGAATGGGTGACTTGGATGATTGCTGCATCGCATTGATGGCTGTTATGTGGCCGTTTTGGCACTGAATGGAACAACTGCAGTTGGGTGTGTTGGTGTGTGTGCGTGTGCTTGTGTGTATGTATGTGTGCCTGTATTCTGAGTGTAACTGAAAATAAACCAAAGCATCACTCTCCTCCCACTCCAATTATTTTGATATAGAAGAGTGTCTTGAATTAATTCCAGGTAGACACTCTTTGTTTGGATGCAATATTTGTGGCCCCTGCATTTTGAAAGAGGTAGCCGCAGTAAAAGATACTTAGTAAAGAGCTCCATTTAAAATGAAAACGAGCTACTCTTTATTCATTAAAAGAAATTTGTTTTCAACTCAGTGCATCATTCTGCTGCATTTCACAGCCGCAATGGGACCAGGGACATCCCACTTGTCAAGTTCTTAAACTTTAAGGTGATAATTATTGCTAATTGTTCTCTAGGTTGTGGTTATTCGAGATTATTAAGTGCCCTGGGCTACTTTTTTTTATCTACTGGATTATCGCACAGAGTAAATAAAAGAAAAGAGAGAAAAAGCTGAAAATAATGAATAAAAGACGAATAGAGCGATATTATCATAAATATCACCATTGTACTTTCTTTCTTAAGTTCAATTGCCCAATACTATAATTATTTACCCAATACCCTAAATAGCTGAAGCTGCGACCCACGTGCAGGGGAGCCGAAGATCTGAAAGCAGAGACCATCCTCTTATTGCAGTGCAGCCAGCTTGAGAAACACAGGCAATTAATTACACATTTCCCTTAACCTGAAGTTGAAGATCTGTCCTATCTGCTACATCTATTTTACCCTTTCAGTAAAAAGTTAGAGAGTAGAGCACTAAGAATGCTTAAGCATGTTCTGCCTGGGAAATGGGATAAAATATCAATATTGATGACGTGGTTCAGTGCACTGTACTGCAATGCTAAAGTCCCATATTCAGTACCTATGATGAGAGAATGGAGCATTTACATGTGTTATAAATCTCACCTGGTAGATTGATCGGAAGGGAAGGAGAGAAGATATGTGGATATGTGGGAAGATGGATGGAAGTCATGCATAATCGGTGATTATGTAACTTCATTACATCAGCAAGCTTCAGTCAACTATAGCGAGATAAAATTATTGTATATAGAGAGGTTCCATCACCCTTTTAACTTTTGAAGGCTTGTAACAGCTAACAGAGGAGGAGGGAAGACAGAGATTAGCTCCAAGGGTCTTGTAAACCTTGATGTCTGTGACGAATTTAACATGAGTTTTCCCACAGTGAGTTTCTGAGGGACAGCAGATCATGTAAGCTTTAGGGCTGGACAGGAGCAATTTTGGCCACACCCGTGGAGAGTCAAAATGAGCCTGCAATGTTTCACAAGTTCTCTATTGAGTAATAGGGGCCGATGATCCCAGCCAAGGTCATAGTTCTTTACCCTATGTTGAAATATGCGACCCCAACTGAGTGGAAAGTTAAATCCATTGAAATGAAAACTGTGAACGGAATGACTATTTAGGGTTCTCTGTTGCATTTTTTCCTGGTAGAGCTTGATGCAGATTTCAGTCTGGTGGTTCCCTCATAAAAATGATGATTGCTTCCACAGTGTGTCAGAAATGAGTGGTTTGTACCTTTATCTTTGCCATGACAACCTCTTTCTGGGCCATTTTAACCTTCTGGGAAAAGAGAAGTGAAAATCTTCAAAGGTAATAATATCCCATTAAATTTAAGAAGAATAAGCAGCATTGAATCTATTATTAATACAAATCCCAGAAATAAGGAGCAATCCATTTTCAAGTTTTACTTATTGAATGGTTTAAAAGACATGTTGCAGCCACCTGAGACTTTTAGCATGAGATGAGATAAATGTATTGTGTTCACTGTACAGAGGAAGGAATACTGCAGAATAAAATGTCATTTTTTTCCTCATGTTTTATTTGGAGCTGTGATTTTTTTAAAAAAGAAGGTACACATCAGCTCCTTTTGGCCTTCTACTGTTTTAGCATGTATTTCCCCCTCAATAGATCATATGTTCACAAAAACCAAAACTGCTGAAAACTTAACCATGTACAATCAAATCATCTTATCATCTAGTTGTGCTATTTCCTATATCCCTTTACATTTATTTTACAAAGAAGGCATAGTAAATTACTTTACTATGAGGAAGAAGAGATGATTCTTTTATCATTATTATTATTATTATTTCTCATATTGCATTTCTTTACAGTCCTATGGGGTCAGATTCAAGATATAAACACCCACAAAGTAAGTTTGAAAAGATTTGCTTACCCCGATTCAGAATGGTGGAATTGCGGAATGAAATTTTGAGGTCCAGTATTTGAGGTGGCTTTCTTATTTCTGCAGGATATGCCCGAACATTGATATATTGTGCCAGTGGATTTGAAGGTTTGGTGTTCATATTGTGTAGGAAATTGAATGTGAAGTTTACTCCTGATTCCTTCCTTCAGGGGTCAGGGTAACACTACGGCAGCTTCCAGGCTGTTAGTCTCCAACTATGTGCAGAAATATAGTTTGCAGTGATTTTTCCTGTATCCTCTATTTTAATATTTTATAAATGACTTCCTCAGTTGTTTTCTGACTTAAGCCACACATGTGTTACCAAACAGGGCATATTCTGGAGGTTTTCTAAGCTCAGTAAGGGATGGAAATAATACCAGAAAGGAAAAAAAAGTCTGTATAAAAGGACACTGGCTGTGAAACACACATGTAATTGCTATCCTTTTACTTGAAGACTGCATATGCTCACATTAGAAAAGAAAGTTCAATGATTTTAATGGCACTTTATAACCTGTTACTTTCTTTAGGAAGAGGATTATGTAACCAAGGTAGGTTATGACATTTTTTATAAGTATCCTACCAATCAATAATAAAAAGCTTTCCTTAATAGCAAACACATTTAAACATGAAGGCAGTGAGTAATTTAAAGCATAGTATCTATTCTTCTATTTTATTGCCATTTTGTCAGCCCAAGTCATGTAGTGAGATTAGAAAGTATTGGGGAGAAAAGAAGAAATACCATTTTTGAATATGGAAGCTATTAATTTTGTTTCCTGAGCAGCTGCTTCAGCAAATCAGGAGATTCAGCAGATAAGTAATCACAGTACTGCTAAAACTAAAGAAAATTTTCAATGGAATTTTTATTATGTTTGTGACATGTGAACAAATTAGTGCTTTAAAAATAACTGATAGATAAAACACTTTGAAAAACAACTAAAATTTGAAGATTAAGGTTTATATTTCAGAATCTTTTAGTCTTTTTTACACTTAAGTGTTTGGGATATAATTTTGTCTTACGACAGATATAATCTTTGGTGTTTGGCACTGAAGCAGACTAATTTGTGGCAACCAAAGAATTGTTGATTATTAAGATTTAAAAAGTAGCAAGTTTTCTGGTGATGCTCAAGTTATAAAGAATAATTATAATGGCACCTTTGGGCAGCTAGATACAGTCATGTCAGTATTTTTATTATTAAATTCTAGTCTTATTTCCATTAGTTGTATCGGTATCTCAAAGAGGAAGGAGTCCAGCTCTCCAAGACCTCAAGGTATTGTAGAATTTGGGGCTGAGTCAGAGGACATGAGTTGTACTTCAGCTCTGTTGGTTACTAGCCTTCTGACCTCTGACACTGCATTTGACCTTTCAGTGTCCCAGAGAATCATTAAAGAAATAAAATAGTTACATGTTGCTCTAAAAGGAGATAATGTGTATCCATGTGCTTACCACCATGCTATGCCTTAGAAATATGTGGGTTTATTATTATTATTAAGGATTCCCCTAAGTCTTATGAATTTAGCAGTGCATTTTTTCTCGCATCCTTATTATAAATCTTTATAGGCACTTTGTAGTACCAATTACAGTTATCTGGTAGGCAATATTCTGTGATTAAGCAACACAGACAAATTAAATGATTTGGTTGCTAACTTTCACTCAGTACTTTATTTTTCAGGAGTACTCATAAGGGAATATAGTTGTTTTAAGTAATTTTAAAAAATAGTTGCTTTTGAATAATATTCAAAGAGAAGTAACTAAGGGTTTTGAGCGTGAGAGTGTTTTAAGCAGATTGCTTTTTTTTTTTTTTTCTTTGATGCTCCTGAGTACTTAGGAATTTTTGTTTCTGGTACCGAGAATACACAAACAAGCATACACAAAGAAACTTGGTGCTATCACTCGAATGGGGTCAATTGACCAGAAAGTGACTTTCATCTCTCACTTTATTAACAAAAGCATGTGTTTGAATACCAAGTGTAATAGAGGAATTGAGAATATGAAGATATCAATTCTGTTTGGAATTTTCTAGTTGCAATAATTACTAATGTTCTTTAGGGGGAGGCAATCCCCCATGTGTCACTACTAAAACTGCATTTCTTTAATGTTCTTGTATTTTAACATAAATATATTTACATGTATAAGAAGGGTATAGTTAGTAATATGAGCTTTCATATATGTTTTTAAGTGACTGGATAATCAGGTTAGAAAGTAAGTTTTTATATTTTGGTTAAGGTAGAAGGAGAAAGTGGAAAATTAACCTGTAAAAAATAAGTAAATATACCTGGACTTAAAATAAATAACTTTCCTGTTATAAAGGAACCTTCTCTTCCTATCTTCCCAGTGTCTTCCTTTTTATGTTAAGCATCCCCAATATTTCTTTGTTTCAGATGAATTTGATAATGCGTGTTTATTCAACTTCATAGATGCCTGTAAACAGCAAGCATTTTCTTGGTTTCCTTTATTTAAAAAATGCATACTCTTTATGTCTATGGAAATACTTCAGATTTGCTCTAGCAGATTTACAAAGTAACATTACAGTAATGTAGACAGGCTTGTTTGTTTGACAAATTCAGTTAATCACCTTACAAATACGCTTTTAATTTTCACCCAGAGAATGCCACCCTGGAGTGTTTTATACTGCACATAGCATTCCATTACAGGCCAAACACATAGCTCAATGGACCTACCATTGTTGCTTACCCTGACCATTAGCTTGCAACAAAAGATCCTTAATTGGCATGCTTTCTTGATTCCCTTTTGTGGAAACAATATTCAGGTGCCAAAACTCTAAGACTCCTAAGGCTTTTAGCCACAGAGAAGGGATGACTGAGTAGCTCGGTGTTGCTTTCCTATCCCACAATCTGAAATTTGCCAAGCAGTGAGCTGTGGAGAAAGCAAAGGGAGAAAGCAAAGCACTTTAAAATTTTCCTTTGGAAAATTTGCTTTTCTGTTTTCATATTATGACATTAAAAGTAATCGTTCTCATGACAAGCTGTTCAAAGGGCATCTTATAGTTACTATGTTCATATATAAAAAATACAGTTAATTGCACAAAATGAGCTGTTTTGTTTCTACAGAAGCTACATGTCTAAGAATATACATTTAAGAGTAAAATTAGATTGTACTTTGTAAAACTAAGCTAAGATATTGTGGGTAGAGTTAGGACTCAGAAAAAAATGGATTGTGGGTTGTGATCATATAATTATAGACTTTCACTCTTTCAATTTGTTAATTATGTATCTTATACTTTGTATGAATTATGATAAATCAATATACAAATAATCATAAAAAGTTTTATAATGTTTTTTCTTCTCATGGCCTGACTAAAGTGAGTTACTCTATCAATGTTTACATGCAATATAACTATGAATTAGCCTAGTGATCTTCATCATTTTCTGGCATGAAGTTCTTTTGATTAAAAAAAGTTTCGTAAGGTCACCTAATCATAGTTATATTTTCAGTATCAGTTGAGTGAGAAAATGCATAATAATATAAATAACAGCAATGAATTACTGTGAATGTAATAATTCTTTAAAAAGTGAATTTGCATATAGTCACAACAGGGTCTGCTTACATCTTCAAAAGACATCTTACGTTCTAGTTCTATCTACATAGAAAGTTTTGTGTATATGTAGATTCTAGACCTCCTGGTGTAATTCCCACAGCCCTAGTAAATAAAAGGCCCATATGTCTAGAGCCAAAATACTTGCATTGCATATGCACATGAATCATGTTTATCTTACATAGAAAATGAAAGGCAGGTGCATGTGGTGGTGGTTTGTGGGTCAAAAGAGTTGGATTTTTTGAATAGATGGGCTTCAAGTATATAATTTCCTAAGAACATACATTTAAAGTTCCAAAATAGGTAAATTCCCATTAAAATTTTAGGATTCAACAGTTGTAATTTAAAAGCATTTGATATTACAAAATAATTGATTCTTTTAATATAAAATAAACAATACTTTTATTGCAGTCAAAATAAAAATGAATTCTTATAAATATAGCTAGAGGTCATTAAGATGGCCTCATAAAAATCTGATGGAATTATTTACAGTGTAGGAGTAAAGGATGCCCCATTAGGTCATTTTAGACAACAAGGAAATTGTGAACCAGAGAAATGAAAGCAGATTTACAAGATCTTACAGTTCCTTGGCTTTCCCATACTGCGTGATTCCAGTTTACTGTATGAAACTAGTCCTGCGCTGGGTATTTTAGTTACATAGCAATATGTCTTGGCATGAGGTATTCTTTTCCAGTAGTGCAGCAGAAGAAAAATAATTGTTCTTGTCGAGGCTAATGTTAACACATCTAGTCCTTTGGCCTCTAACTCACTTTATTGACTTGTGATCACTCATATGACACCCCCATTCAGAATCTATGGATTTTATTTTTCCTTTATACACACTGTGCCATTCTTGACCTCATTTAATCTCTGAAGATACAAGGCAAGTGAGAATTGGGAAAATAGGTCACCTGTGGGTCTCCTTACCTTTTCTGTACTGTTCTTTTCTTCATCAGCTGTGTATTTTCCCACCTGCAGGGAATTGCTCTTCTTTGGAGCCCATCCTTTTCCCCAACTTTTCTGAACATCCCATGCTGGCAGTCCCTTGTATTCAGGACTGCCATCATTGTCTCAGTGTTGCATACCAGGTAACCAACTAATGAGTCTTGTCAAAATATCTTTTAGCCACATTTTATCCCACTTTGAAGAGATCAACTTTTATATTTCATTTCTTCATCAAGAAGGTCACTCTGCTTACATAGACAATAATGAGCCAATTTTGGAATAGTGAAGACAGTAATGTTTTATCAGGTTTGCAAAGCTACAATCAAACAGCTACTAAGTGAACAAGATATAGTTGATATATGCATGTATATCTATCATCTATCTCTCCATATCCTGTGACTGCACTAATATGTGTACACACACACACACACACACACACACACAAAGAGACACAGCTAGGGGAACTAAACACAGCAGTTAAATTGGAAAACTGACTTAGAATGGTATCAGTTATTTTGCATAAACAAAGCTTTATGTGGCCAAGAGAGAAAATTTGAATGTAACAAATGAATCTGGTGGCTCTCAGTGTTTGTTTTTTGATACCCTCGTTAAAGCCCCTAATTGTTCTCACCATGACAGAACTGAATGGTGCTCAAGAGGCACCCAGCTCCACAGTCTACAGGGTAAATACATTCACGGCATCTCTAGGGATTTCAGACTCTGCTGCTTTTCCTTGTTGGGGTTCTCCTACAGGGCCCTTAATAACACAGTCACAGAGCAAGCCACTCATGTCAGTGGGTCTGCTCTTCTCAATGAGTGAATAGTTTAGTTTAGGAGGTAAGTGTCTGTTTTGTATTTCCAGGGCCCAGCATTGTGCATGGCATATAGCAGATCATCAGTAAATCATTACACAAGTGAATGCTTAAGCATTTAGGGATAGAAGGTCAGTTCCAGATCTGTGTTCTCCAAAATCCATGCTGCATTGTGAGTAGAGACAAAATTTCTGATTTAGGAAAGTGAAAAAGGAAAATTGAATGATAAAAAAGAGAGGATTAATGTTAAGTTGTTCGTAACGTGCAAATGGACTGAGGGAGAATAAATGACCATCCTTCCTTCCTTCCTTCCTTCCTTCCTTCCTTCCTTCCTTCCTTCCTTCCTTCTTTATTCCTCCTTCTCCTACCCCGCTTCCTTCCACCTCCACTGTAGTTATTTAAATGTCTTCACTGTGCAGAGAGATGTAAGAAAGACAGCAAGGGATACAGAGATGAGTGATGTCATATGTCTGATCCTAAAGATGATTTAGTAAGGGGTATGGGTACTAAACCAAATCAAATATAACTATAATTCATGGTCGTCTACCATGCATACTTCTAAGAGAGGTGCCAAATATGGTACAGGTTCAAGAAAGGGTCAGAATACATGCACATGGAGGGATTAGGGGAGGCTTGCTAAAGGAATCAGGCTTCATCTTGGACTTTGAAGGAGTGAACATTGGTCTAGAGAAGATCTAACAATTCAAGTATAGGGGAGATCAAAAACAAAGGCATTGTAAGCAGGACCAAATGGAGCATGGTTTGGGAATAGCCAATGTCATAGCTTCCTAAGAGAATGGAATAAGTGATGTGGAAGTTAAAAAGATAGGACTGGAACCCTAAGCCTCCAGGTCTGGCAGGCAGGAGCCAATGGAATGAGATTGCATGAGCATAAGGAGAACAGAACATTTTATGACCTACTCAGATTTATGCTTTAGGAAGAAGGGGAACAAACTGAGAGTCTGTATCTTCAGGGTACCTTTGATTCCAGTTTTGTGAATTTCCCAAGGACTCCTGAGTTTCATCTTTATTCCAGTGTTTTTTTTTTTTTTCACATTGAACCCCAGTCTTCAAACAACCATTGTTGACTCTCTTCATTTCCTTTTGTTCCTGTCCTTTCTAATACTAAACCACTGCTACCGGTGCTAAGTAGCTACAAAGGCCACAGTTTAAAATTAGCTTTTCTTTCTTTCTTTTTTTTAAAAAAAGAAGAAGGCAACATTCAATAATGGGGCCAATCCATCCAAAGTATCTTTTCTTAGTAGTTGCTACACACCCAGCAAAATCGCTGCTGTTTAAGTGCAACTCTTCAGTGAATACACTTGAGAATGTTTCAAGTTTATCTCTTTACAGTGATGGCAACAGCAAAGTTACCCTAAAGTGAAAATTCATGTGGTAGGAAGGCGAAGTTGAAGAAAGCAACTTGGGGGAAAAAAGAAAGAAAGAAAGAAAAAGGAAAGTACCTTATATAATGCAACAGGAAGGTGAAAATATCAATTCCAAAATGGCTTTATACTAAGACCATATGGAGGAAGAATATTACTTTAGAGTAGAATATACATTCAATACTAAAGTAATAGGATTTATTCCTTGCAAGTGTGAGCTCTTGCTAACTAACAATAATTATAACAATTTTGAATTGTGGATAGGAATGAGAAAGTGAGCCTCCTAGTAATAAAAAATCCTCATATTAGCTTAGTTTAAATTCTTTCCCTTATCTAATGCTTTGTCTCCAATTCTAATAAGTAGAAGGAAGGAAACTAATCGGTATTGTTTTTCTGTACTTTTTGTCTGATTACTCCATATCGGAAGTTCTAGTAAGCTGGGGAATATCTAAACATCAAAGAGAAAATGAATACGAATGTAATTTACTTAGGAACTAAATAAATATTATATGCATCATCATTAGGATTCAGGCATAAGAACAAGTTACATAGACCAGCTGTGGTCAAAACTCACTCCCTTAGCCAAGGAATCTGATTCAGTGTCGGAACAGATCACAGGAATTTGTACTTTAAAAACTTTTGAGGTCAGTGGGAGCACCAAGGTGATCCTTGGGAGGGCTTCAGGAGACATCTCTCAGTCTCTGTCAGTATTCCCTTCCCTCTCCCATCCTACTTTATTACGAATACTGGACACTTTCTCAATAGTCTCCAAAGTACCTGGCCAACTCAGCTTCAACTCTCAAGTTTGAAGTCCCTTCACACCACAGTGGCACAGGCTAAACTCCTCTTATGTGAAATTCTGGTGCTGTCACTGTCTCAGATTATTGTGCAGCAAGTGTGGCTTATGCTGGTTCTTAGTAGCTACTGTCCTTCAATTTTATTACATGATCAGAATTGCTCTTTCTAATATGCACTTTAATTAATTAACTCCTTCACTGAATGAATGAGCAATACCATCCAAGGGCCCTCTCTGTTGTAAGAATGATGCTTAACACAGGCTGAAGATGTAAAAGAGAGTTCTTACCATCAAAAGCTTATAGACTAGTTGGGAAGACAGACGTGTTTATCTGGGTTTCCTGGAAACAGACTCCGAGATGGAGAATCACATGCAGAAGTGTTACGTGCTTCTGAGGCCAAGGGAGAAACTGCAATATGGTTGCAACTGGAACCTCAGCAGTTCCTATGGGAAGTTCTGGAGTTTTCATGGTCCGTCTAAATCATTGCGCATTGAGTCAAGGGGCTGGGGCTTTCTGTTCCCATATAAGGTAGTCATTTGCTAGGAAGAATATAACTGTGAGTCATCAGCTGTAGGATGGGTATATAGGCTATGAAGAGGGTAGTGGAAGGTACTGGGGAGCTCTGACAATGTCATGTTATTCTCGTGCCACTTGAGATATGCTGCAATAATACCCTAGGAAATTACTGAGGATATACTATGAAATCTTAAACATTTGTTTAAAGGGGTAAAGAAACTAAATATTATTGAATATAAGGCCTTGTTCTATGTAGTATTGTTTCAGAGAATGTGATTTTCTTTTTTTCCCTTTCTCTTTTTTTTTTTTTTTTTTTTTCTTTTTTAGCTGACCTGTAGAGGGCTCAAACCCCAGAATGTGTTGTTATGAGCACTGGTCTAACCAACTGAGCTAACCGGCCAGCCTCAGGGAATATGATTTTCTGAAGAATGTAGTTGTTTATCCACATTATAATTACTCCTGTTATAAGTTAACAGGCCACAAATATTTAGTGAGCAACTCCAATATGCCTTGGACTTCCATATGAAGAGAGGAAAAGTTGAAAATCCATTCCTGGAGAGTTTACGTAGGACCTCTTTTTTTTTTCAGTGGTTCATGTGCTTTATTCCAAGGTAAGGAGAGGAGTTGCTGGAGGGTCAGGGAAGGGGCAAAGAAATGGAATGAAGTGAGATGGGGCCATGTTTTCTGAATTCCAAGGATAATAAGACAATTGTTTGGGTTGTATGGGACCAGGCTACAGTGGGATAGTCAAAGTCAGCAGAAGGCACAGACTTGATGAACAGAGTGGTAGTGGAATGAGTTGAATGTAGATTTACTGCTACAGGACACTGAAAGCACTGTTTCACTAACATTAGCCAATTTGTGACTTGGACTGTGAGGAGGCGGGGGGGAATAGTTTTGAATATGATGAATTTGAAATCTTAGAAATAATATAACCTGGAGCTCAATTTTCACTGAAAAGAGGAGTTTCATGTAACGCTTCACTTTTATATTATGTGGAGATACTAATTGTCTTCCTTTGTGCAAGGGAAACACCATTACTTTAGATTTTAAAATGCTTGCTTCAGCCCTAGTGAGGTGATAGGAACACCTTCTGAATACAGTGAGACTTAATTTTCCCAATAATTTTTTTAAAGTAGTGGCTGTGTGCAAATGGGCAACCATTCCTTAAATCACAGATTTGAATAGGAATAAACTTAGCATACACACTTGCAGATATATAAAATCTCTCTATCACGACTCAAATATCTGTTTAATATCTGTTAACTGATGTTCATTTTAATAAACAACACTTTGACTATTTTTTTCTCTTCACTTGGGCTGATATTTGACTAGTCGATTCAATTCAGTTCAACAAATATTCCCAGATTATCTACCTACTCCATGTTTAATGCAATCACCAGGCTAGAATGAGTAATTCACTCATTGCCAAAGCAATTGAGGATGTACATTCTTAAGCAGTTTTTTAAAATTGTCTTTTAAAAAAAAGGAAGTCCTTACCACCAACACCTGGCCTGCTCTAAAACATTGAATCTATTCCTTCTCTCACCCTGGCTTATCTTTTGCAATTAAAAATGAAGTTTACGGTTTTTAAAAAACACTAAGAATTCAAAGAAGGTGGTACACTTTTTCCAGTACAATACTCCCCTTGTGTTTATAGACCTATATGTTTTTTTCCACATACATATTATCAAGCTCATTACGACAATTTCAACATTTCTATATATTCACTATGCATTTTTTCATTAAACATAATTTCAAGGCTCCAGGCTCAAAAATTGTTCTGTTTTAATTGATTGCATCATGCTGTTTTTGCACAGCACATTTTCTTTGGGTCCTCATAGACTTGAGACAATGGATTTTTGCTCTGCCACACAGTGCCATATCCCATAAACTAGGTAAGAGAGGTTATTTTAAATTTCCTACTCAAGAGCTATGTAAGTGGTATGCGAGATCAGTGATGGTTATTGAAACAGACTGAGCATCAGAAGCTATTTAAGCCTTATCTATATCTGCAAGTGAAAAAAAAATTACTATTTCCTATTTCCAAAGTTAAAATTGGCTTTAATTTCCTAAGATCATAGAGAGACTGTAGGTTATTGCTCTGAGCATTTTTTTTTAATCTCCCAATATTTTGAAATCAAAGATTCAAATCCTAGTAGATCTAAACTCATTCGTTATTCATTTTGGAACTTCTGCTGGCCAAATCTTATTAGTTTTAATGTTACTATTGGCTATGATTACAAAAGTATAAAAATAATACATATGATAAAGCCTCATCATGTGGCTTCAGTCCAGGTTTTGGAACCTGAAAGATATTAGGAAAATTGAGAGTTCAGTTTAACTTCACTGAATCATTACTTAAGTCACAGATGTGAAAGAGAGCTAGCTATTATAATTAAGTCCTTACCACCTCAAGAAAGAGTTACAGCACCCAAAGTGTGTATTTGTATATACACAAACTTACTTTTTGAGAATATGAAAGGTAACTGGATATTATTTTATACGTAAAGGGCAGTATAGTAAATTGAATTATGTACCCCCAAACTCACTGAAGCTTGAATTGTGTCCCACAAGTTTTATGTGTTAGAAACTTAGCTCCCACTGTGACTGTTAAGAGGGTGGGAAATCCTATTATAGTAACTGAAAGGTAGAGCCTTGAAGAGGTGATTAGATTGTAGGACCATGCAGTGGTGAATGGATTAAAAATGGTGGTCAGGAGTGCAGATCTGAGGGCTTTATAAAAGAGGAGAGTCTGTCTCTTGCTCTCTCTGCTCTCTCTGCTTCCACCATCTTGCAATGTGAGACCTCTGGGTCACTGTCACCACCACCAGATGGTCTTTGGACTTCCCATCCTCAGAAACTGTTAGCAGTAAATTTTGTTTTCTTATAAATCACCCAGTTCTGAGTATTTTATTATAAGCAACAGAAATGGACTAATACAGGCAGCCTCTTAGAAAATTTCCTTGTGTGAGATCTGTTTTAATTTTATTTTAGAACCGTTAATGTGTGGGATAAGGTAGAGCAGTGCAAAAAGTGTATCAATGTCATTGTCATTACTATCATCACCATTGTGTCCATCACCATCATCATCAAAAAGCTGATATTAGTTAAGAAATTATTTATTATCCAATCAAAAAGAGGTATGTAAACCAGGACACTGACCATTGAACATAATGAACTTAAACCAAAGACTACGTGGCCTCTGGAAAATACTATGACGTGTATGGATTTTGCATATGACATACTTCTTTGACATCATTTTAAGCACTTATCTTGATCCCCAATTGCTAATGTAGAATTTGATATCTGGGGGCCGGCCCGGTGGCGCACTGCGCTAGTGCACTGCTTGGGAAGCGCGGCGGCACTCCCGCCGAGGGTTACCCTGGCTTATCCTTTGCAATTAAAAATGAAGTTTACA
>NW_007726316.1:518934-593184 GCF_000696425.1 Galeopterus variegatus | reverse complement strand
CGGTACGGGGGCGACACTGAGGGTTGCGATCCGTTGCCGGACACGGAAAAAGACAGAAAAAGAAAAAAAAAAAAAAAAAAGAATTTGATATCTGAATGTTGAGTTCCTCATCATAGAGAAGACTGTTTTATTAAGAACATTATGTACTCCCAAGCCACCACTAGCCATTTTTAAAATTTGTTTATTTCTGTCTCCTTAACTTGAGTGGACGATTGAGAGGACAGGACCTGATTTATCTGCTTCACCACACCTTTGGTGCTTAAAAGAGTGCTTGGTCTATGGAACGATTCAATAACTACTAAAGGAAGGAAGGGAGGGAAGGAGAAAGGAAGGAGAAAAAAAAAGAAAGAGAGAAGATAGAAAAGAAAGAAGAAAAGAAAGAGAAAAAAGGAGGGAGGGAGGAAGGAAAGGAGGGAGAGAGGGAGGGAAGAAGAGAGGATCTGCCAAGGTGTCCTGGTCTCAGCAAGATATTACAAGAAAGGGGAGTTTGGTTAAACAACAGACTAAGCCTAGCTTGGTAGATACATGGTGTTTGCATTGTAAAGGTTTTGATCACAGTGCAATATTATTTGCATAGTAAAGGTAATGTTTATTCCATCTCTCAGGGGTATGGGCACAGGCCTCTCACATGTTTTAAATTGGCAGGTCAGTTGGTAAAATGCTTGCAAAGCCAAGAAGAGAGCTTAAAATCTATAGCCAAAGATTTGTTTACATTAATAATGCAGAAAACAATGTTTTAGGGCCAATAATCTGGCAATAATATTTTAAGGTAAGCAAAGCAGAAAGAGAGTGGAGCCTTTAATTAGGTAGCACTATAGTTCTATAATGTACAAGTCGATAAAACTCCTCATGTTTTTTAGCTTAGCATTTTTCCCCCTACAATTTTTGCCAACATATAAGTATCCATTAAGAGGAAGTTTTTAAGAAAAATGATTTCCTTTTTATCTCCCTCATAGTATTAATACATAGTCTCCTAGTTGTAGAAGACATGATGATATACTTCAAAAAGTTCATGGAAAAAAGGAATTAAAAGAATACAAAAAGATCCATGAACTTTTTGAAGATCCCTCGAACCAGAATTCACATTTGGATCATGGCAAACATGAGCTCCAATTTTGGCTTTGACATTTACTAGCTGTATAACCTTAGGCAGGTTACTCAATGTTTCAGAGTTTTGGTTTCCAGAACTTTAAAGAGAAAAGAATGCCTATCAAGATTTATCGAGAAAAGTAAAAATAATATTCATAAAGCATATAGTACAGTGCTTGACAAATAGTAGCTACATAAATGTTGATCCTTATTATTTCAATATTTTAGCGTGTGTTGTATTGTTAAAATACAACAGTTAAGAGCACTCTTTAGTTTCTTCACTGTAACCAATGGTAAATTTTCCATCCTCCTCTGATTTGACCTGCGAGCAACATTGCACAATGGATCATTCCTTTTCTTTGGTACATTTTCTTCATTTGACTTTCGAGATAAGCACAGTCTCTTGGTTTAGCTTCTATTTTTTTGTTTGCTCCTTTTACAGTCTTCTTTGCTGGTCTCTTTCTTCTCTTGTCACTTCTTCATATCGGGATACCTAATGGCTCAGGTTTTGGACATCTTCTCAGCCTACATTCAAGCTTTAGTGATTTTATCTACTCTCATGGTTATATATACCATTTCTGTCACCACTTCCTAAATTTATGTTTCCATCTTGGTCTCCCTCCTGATCTCCAGACACATATATTCAACTGCTTATTTTACATCACCATCTACTTGTCATTTGTCACTTCTTTTGTCCAAAACTGAACTTCTCTTTTCCTTTATGAACCTACTTTACTCACAGTTTTCCCATCTCAATTAATATCAGTTTATCCCTCTATTTGTTCAGGCCAAAACCTTGAAATTATCCATCATTCCTCTCCTCCTATCATACACCACACCCAATGTGTCCTCAAGCCTGTTGGTACTATCTTCATACAAAACCAGAATTTAACCACTTCTCACCACCTCTACTGCCATCACCTGTTTTCTAAATTGTTGGAGTAACCTCCAAAACTGACTCCAAGTCTCTGCCATTGTCCTGTACAATCTGCTCTCAATACAGCAGCTACAATTGTCCTTTGAAAATTGAAGTCAGATCATGTCCCTCTACTATTGTATGCTCTGAAAACGTTGCTGATCTTGGAGTAATAGCAAAATTCTTACAATACCCTGAAGATATTGGCCTTCATTACTCCTTTGACTTTATTTCCCCTACTCATCCATGTTTTTCTCTTTCTCTCCAGCCTCAACTTGCTGTTATTTGAACACGACAAGTAAGGTCTTGTTTTAGGATCTTTGCACTGGCTGTTTTCTTTCTCTGGAGCATTATTTCCCCAGAAGTCTCAAGGCTAACTTCCTCAACTCTATCATTTCTGGCTTATGTGTCATCTTCTCCACAATACCTGCCCAGACCACAACCTCTAAAAGTAAAATATACCCACATTTACACTCCTGATTTTCTTATCTGGTTCTACTTTTTAATTCTTTTAGGTACTTCCTACCTTGTAACATTTTTTGTAAGTTATTTATTAAGTTTATTGGTTATCACTTCAGTTTTAGCTCCACAAGAGCAGGGATCTTTGCCCTTTTAGTTCACTGAGGTATCCTCAGCACCAATAACAGGTGTAAACTTGGTAAAACAAAAATTGTTGAATGAATAAATGTTGTTATAAAATAGGTGATAATTGTCCTTACCTAATGGTACTGTTGTGAAGATGGTAAGTAATGCAGTTAAAATATTTAATCACAGGGTGTGACACAAATTAAGAGCTTAATAAATGGTGGCCTTAAGTGTCTCATGACCAGTAACTCACATGATGTTCACCCAAAATCAAAAGTATTACAACATGAACCCTTTCTTCCAAATTAAAGATTCACTAATTAACACCACAGGAAGAGAATATTTGCTCGAGGTATAGGCAAGGATATTTTATTTTAACAGGTTTATCTAGTTTATTAGTCCATTTCTGTTGCTTATAACAAAATACTTGGAGCTGGGTAATTTGTAAGAAAACAAAATTTATTGGTTACAGTTTCAGAGGCTGGGAGGTCCGAAGTCCAGGGAACACAGCTGGTGAAGGCCTTGGTGGTGGTGACAGTGACCCATAGGTCTCACATGGCAGAAAATGGTGGAGCAGAGAGAGGGACAGACTCTTTATGCTCTCCTTTTAAAACCCTTGGAACCATGCCTATGACCACCATTATTAATCCATTCATTACGGCATGGGCCTACAATCTAATCACCTCTTTGAGGCCCCACATTTCAATTACCATAATATGATTTCCCACCCTCAACAGTTACAGTGGGAATTAAGCTTCTAATATATGAACTTCTGGGACACAACCAATACACAGCATCTAGTAAAGACATCTTTATTAGATATACACATATTCAGTAATAGTTGACTGCTCACATGTGTTACTCAAATAAATTGACACTGTTCTTTTTACTTTATACCAATGAAACATCATAAAATTATAAAAAGTTAGTGGCAATTAAATAATCTCTATTATGGATAATTTTAAAAATATTTCAATAAGATGGTTTATGACTGAGACCTCACTAAGAATTAAAGAACTAACAAATGATATTCCCCCTATGCATTCCAATGACAGTTTGGATTATTGAATATATTGAAATTTTTTGGTTCTTTTACATATTTTATAAATAGGAAAAATAAAAATAATGACTGTACTGAAGTATTTTTATGTGCATCACAAATGTAGGTTTTAGTGTGTGGGATTCAATAGGAAATAAGTACTTTCTTTTTCCATCTTTATTTGTGAAAACACTGAAACATAGTTATAACTAAAAGCCTTTTGTAAGTGAAGACAAAAAGTATTATTTTTGAATATTGAATGGATGTTTTCATTCTGCCTTTTGCCCAATCATCAGTTTTCTATTGTAATCAAATACATCCATTTATCTGGGTTTCATTCATATAGTTTAGTCTTTTCTCCAAAATTTACAAATGTTATACTGCGTGCCAAGCATCGGATAATTAAAGTAGATGACAGAATGTGCCCATAGTTTATTCTGTGGATCTCTCTGTTTGTAGATGCAGAAGCTTACATTAAGTCTGGGGTGAATGATAAACATATATAAATATTTTTTCTTCTTCCGCTAAAAATATTTTAAACTGTTGACTCTAGAATTCACTAATCAGGTAACTTGTAAAAAAATCTATTGCCATTGTTGTCTTGTTCTTTCATTCTCTCGGTTTTTCATAATACAACTTCATTTCCTTTCTCGAAGCTTGAAACATTTAGATATTCACCTCTTCCCGCTAAAGTTCATTAATTTTTCTACCACCAGAGTAAGGGTGAGAAATGCAAGAAGGAGGGAAAAAAGAGAAGAATGGTAAGCTTCACATAAGCGCTTGGATGCTACCTTAGATCTAAATGTTATAAGTTTTATTCTATTTTAGAAAAAAAAAACTTTTTTCTAGCATTTTTATTGCCACTCGTGCCTACTTTACTTTGTTACTCCTCTGCTGGTTGTGGGTGGATGGAGTTTGACTATTTCAGAATAGTTACTGGTGGGTGGGTTCAAGAATCTCTAGTGGGTTGAGAAAAAAGCCATGTTTATATAGATAGTGATCCTTCTATTAAAATCCTGAGAGTGAGTAATATTTAATAGCTATGTTCACCACGCACATAGCGCAGTCCATCTGTACAGAACCCGATGGTGTCTGAACAGAATTCCATGACAGCTTTAGATTTCTACACAGGGTTTGTGAGCAGGGATCCTAATCTCGAAAATTTGATTTTGTTACTTAATAGACAAAGTTTTTCTCCTGAGTGCATGACATGCACCTGGATGCCTATGGTCTATGCAAGTATAAGAGAATCTGTCAAGACTTTCCTTTCACAGCAGATCATAGCACACATCTTTAGGGCCTTGTGTGCATTTCTTTGGCTACAGATGCTATACCTTTCAGTTGACTGGCTTTCAATTGTGGGTAGCTGTCGTAAGGGTAGTCACAAGATCTACTTAGATGCCAAGAGAGTGCATTCTCTTCTTTGATTTGAAGTCCAGCTCTTCTGTATTTTTAAATGCAGAGCTAGTAGTGACCAGTGATGCTTTTCATACATCGATAGCACCAATAAATTTAGAGAATACTTTCCATATGGCCAGAGCATTGGAAATGACAGACCTTTCAAAATATGAACGATTTTAGCTGGTTCCTGAATAACCATTTCACATAAGTGATGTTTAGATTATAATAAATTCTAAATAGATACTGTTATAGTCTCATTTCTTGTCTTTTCTCTACCAGAGAAATGTTTTACCTCAATCTTTACCACAATACCTTTATCTTCAGAGATTGAATAGTCATTGATGATTGTGACCCACTTTATTGCAACAATGCTACTATCAAAGTGTGAGATTTGGGTAGCTGCAAAATGTGTATAGCTGAATTTTAACTTTTGCAAGCCGAGTCCCCATGGTCAAATTACACATATTATTTTATAATTATCATTCGAAAACTCTACATACTAGGAAAATTAAAGGTCTAAACGATTTGAAATAGAGAGCCTATTTTAAAAGAACATTTTACTTTCATTTTATTGGCAAGTTTAAAGACCAAAATTTAAAAAGACCAAAAATGGACATAATTTAGATGTACATTTTAATGAAGAAAGTAGAGAAAATGCTAAATGATTTGGAAAAAAAGATATTTAGCATGATTCAACTTCTATAAATGATGATTTTTTTTCTCCTGCGATTTAAAGATTGAAATAAAGTTACATGTAATGGACAGTACTAAATTCAGACTGACATTAAGATGTGAAGGTTTTAAATAAGTGATATATTTTAATTTGAAATTTTGAATCTAATATAAAATGCAAATTATAATAGCCCTTAATGTAGAAAAAGGGAAAAATGTAGTGATTGAGTTTGGGGAAATTGTAACTTGGGCAGATCTAGCCAGCTGCAATGATGAACAAGGCTTCCTTTATTATTGCTTCAAGAAAAGCTATTGAGTGGCTAGCACAAAGTAGCTGCTTGAGTACGGGAATATCCAGTATCCCTCAGAGAGGCGTATTTGATTATACATTTTCCCTTTACTCTCATTTCTTTCCAACTGATGTTCCACAAAAAGTCCCCAAGATCACTGTTGTTGTTATCACTGGTGTTGTTTTTTGACCCAGAGGTTATGCTACTGACAACTTCTGTTATCTATGGTAAAATGATCTTTATCAGTCCTTGACTATACCTGATCTTGTTGTTCTTTTGTTTAAAATCTTCCCATAAATCCTTGGTACTTACAAGATTAACTGTAACAAGGTTAGCCTGACAGGCATTTTTTTATAATCGGGTTCAAGAATTCTTTTTCTGTTTCATTTCTCACTCTGGTCAAAATGATTTCTTAGTATGCATATTCTCCCACAGACACACAAACACACACACACACACACACACACGCACACACACAGATCTCTCTAATATATGCTTCCCACTAATTTCTGCCTGGAAAACTCTTATTCATCCTTCAGTACCCATTTCAATCCTTTTAATCCTTTCCGAATTTCTCTGGTATTGTGTGTTATCCAAGACACTTCCCAGCCATCCCCCTACCTTCAACCCCAGTGATCAGAATATATATTCCTTTTAAAGCACTTATTTTACTGTAATTATTCAGTTTTTTTTCTCTCTCTCCCTGATAGAATGGAAGCTTCATAAGGCTCAATACACTATTTATTCATTTCTGAAAAATCCAGCCCAGTGTACTGGGCTTGCCATAATAGATCCCAATGAATAGTTGACTGACTGAATGACTGGATCTTCAAATGTGGATTTTGCACAACCTGAAACTGTGGGTGCCTCCTCAATGTGCAGAATTGGAAGCTGTTTGCAGTTCTGTCAGTCCGTTTTATGTTCTGCCAGCACATTCTTGGTTGTTGTACCTTCCCCACTGATAGGATTTTTCCCAACAGTACTTGGCTTGATTACAGTGTTCAAAATTGTATTTCACTGTATCTGTTCCCCCCTCCCCCCACTAAACTTCGTTCTCTCAGTTTCTGTACAGCAGGCTTCTGGGGCATCCTGTTGTTATACATTCCCCTCCTGTGCCTTGCCCATTCAAATAAGTTTGTGACGAAAGGCTGAGAACTGGCCAGTTTCCAGCATCTTGTTGCTGGTGATCCTGTATTACTGTAGGCATTTGAGTGGTGAACCTGGGCACACTGCCACAGCCAACAGGGAAGGTGAATGCATTCCAGTGCCAATAAGGACTAAGACATGGAAGTAAATCCATGCAGAATTGACTTTGTCAGTGCTTTCTAGTAAAGGAGGAAATTATACATGTAACGTGCATTGATAGCAAAGGGCATTATTTTGTTACTTGTAGTTTTAAATGAAAGAACACCAATATTCTTTACCTTAATTGCTGTTTTAGCAAGAATCTGATGTTAATGGAAAGTACTGTACCTTATTGCATTTGTTGTCTAACTTGGCTCAGGGATAGAGAACTGTATGGTATATAGTCCTCCTGGTCAGTGTTTCTTAAACTTGAATTGCATATTGGATCACCAGGGGATTTTGATTAAAGCCGAGTGTATTAGTCCATTTTTGTGTTGCTATAACCGAATACCTGAGACTGGGGTAATTTATAAAGCAAAGAGGTTTATTTGGCTTACGATTCTGGGACAGCTGCATCTGGTGCAGGCCTCAGGCTGCTTCTACTCATTGTGGAAATCAGCAGGCAGCTGGTGGGTACAAGCAGATCACATGGCGAAAGGAAGCAAGAAAGAGGGGGAGGTGCCAGGGTCCTTTAAACAACCAGCTCTTGTGGGAACTAATAGAGTAAGAACTCTCTCACTATACCCTTTCCCCAGGGAGAGCATTAATCCATTCGTGAGGGATCCACCCCCATGATTCAAACAGCTCCCAACACTGCCACATTGGGGATTGTGTTTCCACATGAGTTTTGGGGGGACAACACATCCAAACTCTATCACCAAATAAAGGGTAAAGTTGAGATTTTGTGTTTCTAACAATCTTCCGGTCAATATTATGATGCCAATATTGTTGGTCTGAGGACCTCACATTGAGCAGCAAGGATATACAGGATGGAGTGAGCTCAACAATGCACAGGATGACAGCATGCCCTAATACAAAATAAATCAATTCCTTCATCACTGCTTTATGTTAATGCAGATTGTTACTGACAGTTGTGGAAGCATCTCTGAGTTAGTGTTCTCCTTCCCACAGGGCTCATTTAAGTTCTTTGTGGAGAAGGGAGGAGGTTGGCTTCCCCACCACATATTTGGTGAAAATGATTTAGCACATTAAGAGCAAATCACTCTCTTAAGGTTTGAACTTCTTAGCTGCAGAGGAAGTGAAGTTCAGTTGTCAAGAACTCAAGGGTCTGGTGAATTTCCACCAGGTCTCTTTTTCTTCTGATTTTCCAAGAGAGTGGTAGTAAAGCTATCATCTATTGAGTTCTTACTATATGTGGGTGCTGTGTGTTAGGTGCTGGAGGTACAAAGAGATATAAAACATAATCTCTTTCCTGAGGAATTTTGCAATGAACTTAATTAAAGGTACAGCTTTTTGACAGCAAGGATGTGTCATACTTGTCTTTATATTTCCAAAAGTACACACTTAATAACGGCTTACTTGCTAAAATATTGCTAAGACACAGCAGAAAAGGAATATATTATACTTTTAAGGCTAAATCATGACGCAAATTTACAACATGGTCAGTAGAGTTGTGACAATTGCATGCCACCTCCAGTATGTAAATCAGAGCTTCTTAATCCTGCTGTAAATACAAAATGTGGCCTTGGGCTCAAAGCTGATTAGCACCAGTAGTACCCCATTTGTCAAACTACAAAAGGCATCCCAGAGTTTAATTCTGTTTCTAGGTGTAAAATTATATGCTTTTCGGATAGCCACTAAATTTGTCAGTGCAGCCAAACTTCTCATAGGAGAGATAAAAGAAGAGCACAGATATCTGTAGAAGAAAAGATAAATCATGGTAAAGGGCCAGGAAAGTGAAACACAGATAATGTAGGTGTCAGCAAACTACCACCCATGGCCCAAATCCAGACCACCACCTGTTTTTTAAATAAAGTGTTATTGGAACACAGCCATGCCCATTTGTGTAGGCATTATCTATAGCTACTTTCATGCTACAACCACAGAGGTGAGGAGTTGCAACAGGAAATCTTATGGCTTGTACAGCATAAAATCTGTGCCGATAAGAAAAGAATTGCTGACCACTTAGAGTCTAAAAAGTAGGCACATTTCTAATATTTGTAGATTCAGGGCAAGAGAACAAAAAGAGGCCTTCCAAATATGGCCCACTAATCTGTTTTTCCTACTCCTAACTCTCTCCTGCACTGCGAGCGGCCTCAAATACAGCCACTCATATCCAAGTTCCATATACCATCCCCACACCCCTGCTTCACAAACACCTGTACCTTGACTTTCCTTGGAGGAGAGAGGTGCACACACAAACGCTGTGGTGTCTGTGCTCAGGAAGTTGACCAAGGGAAGAGGTCCACAGAGTCCCTAGTAGTAAGCCCAGATCGTCTTGGATAGGACATTTTAAGTTTTTGAGTGCCAGATTGTGGTCTAGAAGGTGGGAGACAATGGCTTTGGGTGTGTGTACCTCTTTGGTTCTCCTAGACTTCCTGCCCCACAGGCAGAAGCATGGTAGGAACAGGGCCAAGTTAGGACCCTGTAAATGGAGGAGGAGGACAAGGGCCTCTCCACCTGTCTAGGAGTGATATTGCTAAGGAGTCCTGTTTAAATTGGAAGTTAGGCAAGGGGAATATTAAGAAAGTCTTTTAGCTAGTCCTTGATGGTTATGAGAATTTTGTTGTGCGCAAATGGCAAAGAGAGGTATTCCAAGGAGAGCTAACTTTGTGAGCAAAGTCACGGAGATGAAAAAGCTTTAAACACTAGTAGAGAATGGCTAGAAAAACTGGATACATTATACCTATGAAAACACACATCTCATTTTATCTTTGCAGAAAACTCTATGGACAGTTTGGAAAATTTTCTCTTTAATGGGGTAGAAATCTAACCATATATTAGTTAAAATCAGAATATGGAAACTTGAATGTTTGTTTTAATGCCAATATTATCAATACCATCTTGAGTAAACCTCTTAATGTTTTTACCGGTCAGTTTGGAAGATCAGAGGTGGTTCTAGTCTAGATCTATGATTCCTAACTATGTAGAGACTATCACTGTTAATAATGGGGCTTTGTTGTATGCTTTAAAAGTGTTGGAGCGGGATTTAGAAGAGAAGGGAAAGAAGAACCAGCTGCAAGTTGAGAACCTGTGCTCGGTCTAGATAATGGCTCAGGTTGCTTTTATTTTAAGATTAGACTCAAATAGCATAGTTAATTAGAGGTTGAGCTGGAATTGGAAAATAGTCCTCATAACTTTGGGCCCTGTGTTGCTTGTCCTCTATATCAGGTTTGACAATTGGCAACATGGCATGAGATACATTGTGAAAATCTATTTACCAATGGGAAATAGAGCATGTATTGGACTAGTGGTTTTCAAATCTTTGGTGAAAACAATAATCCCCTGGTGAGATTTCTAAAATTCTGATCCCTCAGCCAAATATGATTAACTCTGATTCAGAAAGTCTGTGTGGGGCCTAGTAAACTGCATTTAAAAAGCACTGGTGAAATGTTTAGGTGATAGATATGCTAACTATTCTGATTGGATCATTATACAATATATACATCTATTGAAACAAAAAGCTGTACCCTATAAAAATGTACAATAAAAAATATTATTTTTTTAATTTAGAAAAAAAAAATATATATATATATTAGTTTAAACAAAATAACTGGTGCAAATTTAGGTAAAGGTGGTCTTTGTGACTCATTTTGAAAATCAGTGGATTAGAATGTGCTTTCTTTCCTTTTGGACAGTAGCTTTGTCCAGAAGAGCCTTTAGTATGTGAGAGACCTGAGTTATTTCTCCAGGGAAGATGAATCTCTTGTGGTGATCCATCCACATTCTCTTGCTTGGTTCCACTGAGTGCCCATATATGACACTGGAGTTGGGGAGTCATCTTTAGCCAAAGGACAAAAGGCAGTTTTCTGACCTTATCTGATTTTTATCATTGCCGTGCTCTAACTCGCTGAGCTAACCAGCCACAGTTTTGTTGGAACTCACCATGGAGACAGATTAATTTTAACTCTGAGAGAACATGGGCTTTTCAACACAAGTTAAATATAGGCTGGCACAGAATATTACAGAAGCATTAGGTCCTCAGAAATTTTCTTTAGCTCCCAAACTTTCAGCTGCTACTAATGTATGCTACACATACTTTCTCCTGTCATTCACACCTTTTCCTCTTCCTTTGATTGCTGAAATAAAGAAGGCACAACTTCACCTGTTGGAAACAGAAGTCATCCATGAGCATGTTTCTTCTAAATGATTACGTTAAAAAAGAAAAAGACAGTTAATGAAAAGAATAGGTCATATGTCTTTGGCTCTTAGGTAGACCAAAAGCTTTGGTGTGTGTTGTTTGTGTTTTTGTGGATGAAAATACATACCTTAAAGAAATATGAAGGGCCGGCCCGGTGGCGCACTGCTACAGTGCGCCGCTTGGGAGCACGGCGGCGCTCCCAACGAGGGTTCGGATCCCACATACAGACCGGTTCCCGCTCACTGGTTGAGCGAGGGGCGGGCGCAGCACCGAGGGTTGCGATCCCGTTGCCGGTCCCGGTCCGGTACGGGCACGACACTGAGGGTTGCAGTCCGTTGCCAGACACGAAAAAAGACAAAAAGGAAAAAAAAAAAAAGAAATATGAAATATATTTTGAGATCAACCAATAAAAAAGAAAAGTTCCAAGATTTGATGAAATGGAAAAATTTGGAGGTAAAAATACTGCACAGTTCTATATGTAATAGGTTTTATTTTTCCTAAAACTGAAGAGAGTACACGTGTATCCACAAAATTTCTACTTTTAGCAGATATTCATAAAGTACTACACAACTGAAATGTTGATGAGAATATTTTCAAATACAGAAATTAAAATGATACCTTATTCTCTTCTATTATAAGACTACTAGTTGGCATCAATAATTTTTTGTTCTTCTGATTAGAACATGATTTTTTTTAAAGTAATGATTTTCAATGGAAGAATCATGTCCAGTTTAAGTGGCTTCTATAATAATATTGAGAAATAGAAGATGAAGTACTAAATGCTGGAGATAATGGGCCAAATATGACCCACATGATGATATGCATTAGTGTTTCAAAATACTAATAAATTACTTAGTAATAAATTACTAAGACTAATAAATCGCAGCTAAGATATACATTTTTAGTGTTTAGAATATTGCCCTCCCTAAACTACAGTACAATACTAGCAGTGTCTAAGGGTGAGGGCTCTAGAGGCCATTGCTTGAGTTCACATCCCAGCTCTGTGACCTTGGGCACCTTATATAAACTCTGTTGTATGTATTTTCACCCAAAAAATAAGTGAAACTACTGATAGAGTTGATACAAATATTAAAAGACATTATATATGTATTTGTAAAGGGCTTAGTATAGTGTAGTATGGAGCAAATAGTTAATAAATGTCAGGTTCTAGCAATATTTTAGCTATAGTTTTATAATTTTCTATCTAAAAACTAATTGTCAAAGGATGTATTCCTTTATTTGAAATGTCATGTCTCCATTGTGTACATAAACACATGCATTAATTTGTTAAAAGTCAATTAATAAAAAATAAGTATAACAGCATTTTGGAAACATAGACCTATAAATAATGAACATGCTTCCAAGTTCTCAACAGGATGATAAAAGCCATCAACAGGACCTTGCCCTGCTGAGTTTCCCTGTGAAGCCAACAGCTCAGCCAGTCTCTCAAAGGCCAGGGAGGCTTGAAGGTCAGACACTGTGTGGTTAGGGGTCACCTACAGATTTAACTCTTAAATGCTGGCCTCTTAGATCTGTGTCTGCGTCCATTTCTGTGAGATACGAGACATATCCTATATTTGAAACATTGACAATATGATAAAGGAAGTGATCACATCCAGTAATCATCCCCAGATCTGCTAAATTAAGGCAGAGAGAAGAGTTACATAAATATCAACTCTCAGTGAAAGAAACTTCCCTGGAGGCCCCAACCAGGTTCCTTCCACCAGCCTTCAAGTTACATTATACCTAAAATATCTCAAAAACTTAAAATAATAGTAATAATAATAATTGTGTTTAAGGCCATATTTATTTATCAGTGGTTCTTTATTGATTTAGATATTGATGCAAGTAGAAATCCTGAGTGCATTTTCTCCCACAATCTCTTGGTTTTACTATTTGAGAAAGACATACCCGCAGGAGATTTGGCAGATTCCCACATGGAATTTGAGATGGTTGATCCGCATGTCAGATGGAAACATATTAGAAGTGCTAAGGACTCTTGGACAGATTAAATTTATAGTTTTCCTGATGTCCATTAGGCCTATCATTTTGTCATAAAATGAAATTAGAAGGGTCCGATAAGACAGACTTCTCAGGGGCTCTATTGGAGACTTCTCATCACCTCCATTTTCTTGTAGGTGTTTACAATTTGATGATTCGTTCCTAGATCTTTGTAAAGATCAAAGCAACCAGTCTGATTTGTTATTTTCCAGAATTGACATTAAAAAGCTTCATGGTTTATATTTTTAGTAAAGGCATTTTTCTATTCATAGTTGAGCATTTTCCATAACCTCTTACTCATTGCCACTTTAGAACAATATCTAACTGTAATTGGAATGGATTTCAATGTAAATTAGTTTAAACAATTGCAGTATGAAAAAGAGATATTTATAGCTAAATCCACAATAGGAGGCAATTAATGAGAATGCATAGAAAGCTAAAGAATATAGAACTGCATTGGTCATACATAGTGAATTGTTAAAAAATTGTAAAACTTTACCATTTTCTTTCTTTTCTTGGCTTGAAATTTGCATTATTTTCCTCCCCAAAAGATTTCAAGAGATGCTTCAGAGGACTTTAAAACTTTCAATTAAAAAAATAAAACTTTCATTAATGTTTTCAAAACCTGGGGAATAAAAACAAAACCCAAGAGTAATAATGTTGGAGGAGGAGGCAGTGGAAAGGAACAGAAAAAAAAAATAGGAGCAAAAAGGAAAACCAAAGGTGACTGGACAAAAAGGTAATATCCTTAGGTGCTACAGTGGCTGATTCCTTTATAGCCTGCTTTTGTAAAATCTTATGTGCATTTGGGAGTAAGCCTCATACTACCGTTTTCCACCCCTAAGCCACTTCTAACACTAGTTAATAAACTTTGGGGCAAGGGACTGTCATAGGCAGGTCCCTACTATTCACCATACCGTTATCTATAGTTCCTTTCTAAATTCTATTAAATGAAGGCATATGTGATGATTCTTTTAATATTTTTATTCTTTAAATATTTCAGCTCGGCCATATATTATCAACATGGCCTTATCTGTAAAATGAGGATAATAATAGTACTGACATCTGGGCTTGCTTTGAAAATTAAGAGTTGACCCAAATAAAGGCTAGCTCGTAGATCGTGCTCAATAAGTGGCAGTCCTTGCTGTTCAATTGAATCACTTTTAAACTGTATTTTAATCAGATATGGGTTCTTACTATCAAATTGAACCTAGGAAATGTAAATGACTATAGGCACAAACTTTTCTCTGCTTTGTAGACATTAACAAATATTTTGAAATTTCATATGTCCATAGATTCAAGTAATTTGCATGGGAAGGAGATAGGAGAGAATTTATCTTTCCGTTCCACTCTTAAAAATTTTCAAAGCATTTTAACAGCATTCTCAGGATAGGAAGTTAGCCTCATGTTTATCAGTTCTCTATACACATCCCCATATTGCTAGCATTTTTTTTTAATCTCATTCAACCATCCAGTCCACTTTGGAGGTTACTAAAACGATGTTAGATTAAAAAGGGGTTTATGTCACCTTCCCATGTCTTTGACATCTCCATTTTTCTGGAACCTACAGGGGTAAATAAGCACTCCATACTAATACTCCAAGAACAGATATCTTTTTTTCCAAACCTGTCTCTTCTAGTGTATGATTCTGCTTATCTCTTTGAGACATTTCTGTGGTATAGTTTCTGCAAATAAGATTTTATCGGGATTTTGCTTTAGGCTTTAGACTTGAAACTGGGTTTTTTGGGGGTTATTTACATCTTACTTGTTTAAGATGTGAAACATATAACTATATCTGAGTTTTCAATGCTCTACTGATGCACAATGATTCTAAACTGAAGTAATATGATATTGACGCCTCCAAACTTTATCTTGAATAGTAGAATAATGAGGATTGAGTTTTTGCATTAACTTAATATACATACTACATGAATTACTAAAGTTATATTTTCAACATCTTATAGTACAATAATATATCTTTCAAAAAATATTTTTATTATTATTATTATTTCAACAATAAGAGCTCTTAGGGAACTCAGTGCAGGGAAGTTATCTTTATAACAATGATCATTATGTATTACTCCAACATGACCTTGGTTTAAGTGCACTTTCTAGTGATCTGGGTCACAAAAGTTACTTTAGCTGGATTTGACCAAATGAATATTTGATCAAGAGCAAATTTCATTTTTAGCAAAATTTTTCAGAATTACCAGGGAAATGTAATTGTAAAAATATTTTTGAAACTATTCTTCATTTTTTATTGTGAGATTATAAAGTAAGCTTTTCAATTTCTAATTAACAGATTCCACATTACTAAAGGGCTCATGGGTGGAACAACAAAAGTGGGAGGAGGAGCTCCCATGATTCTAAAGGTAGTTTGAGATAATATTGTTGGTGGTGAAGGGGAGGGTACTTCCAGTGTCTGCACCTTCTTTTCCTCACAGGGAATCCCTGAAAAGCAAGAAGGGGTGAAGTGGCTGAGATGGGCCAGTACCAATGTTATGTGATTCCGGGAGCTACTCAAAGAAGTTTACAGGTCCATTTGTAGATCGTGATCTACATATCAGAGACTCAATAGTTAATTTTACTCACTAAGATGAAGTTTTTATTTATCTGATTTTAACAGATGCAATAAGTTTTTTTTTTAATTAATCTTTACCATATGGCTCTCTTATCCTCTATATTATTTTTTACATTTTAAAATTTATAAAAATGGTAGTGATAGAGAACATGATGTAAAATATCAACTCATCTCTTTTAAAGAGATTACAGTAAAAAGATGGTTGATTAGTGTTTTAGTCCATTTTGTGTTGCTATGACAGAAATACCTGAGACTGGGTAATTTATAAAGGAAAGAGGTTTATTTGGCTTACGATTCTGGGACAGCTGCATCTGGCACGGGCCTCAGGCTGCTTCTATTCATGGAAGAAAGTGGCAGGCAGCTGGCAGGTACAAGCAGATCACATGGAGGGAGGAAACAGAGAGAGGGGAAGTATCAGGGTCCTATAAAAAACAAGCTCTTGCGGGAACTAATAGGGCAAGAACTCACTCATTACTCCTCCATCCCCCAGGGAGAGCATTAATCCATTCATGAGGGATCCACCCCCATGACTCAATCAGTATCCAACACTGCCATATTGGAGATCAAATTTCCACATGAGTTTTGGAGGGGACAACAGATCCAAACTCCATCAATTAGTTCATCTATGAAATTGTTTAACTGATTTGTGCCGCACAAATACCTACAGCTGAGTGTTTCATATAATATCTATAGAATATTTCCGATTGTATAACCTTGTTTCTCTTCATATGATTTGTGCATAATTTAAATAAGGACTATCAAGCTGAGCTAAACAAGCTTTAACATTTTTTAGGTGTTCTTATGTAGTGTCTACCTGAGTCTCCAAGTTAACTAATAATGCATTTATTAACTGTGTTCCCATTGACTAAGTCTCTTTTCATATTTTAGTAGATGATACAGTCTAGTCTTACACTTATATACCAGTGCATTTTCTTAGAAGATTAGTTTTATGAAATATTCTGGGGAAAACTGATTAAATAATTTTGAATAATGCTGCATTCCATCTCTGTTATGAATATTTACAATGTACATAAGCATAAATAAAGGCTCTGAGAATTCCTGCAGTTAAGGAAAATACTGAAGTGTTTTTAACCTGGTGTTTTGTACAACATATGACCATGGACACTCTTTTTCCATAATGCCTTGTTACATCGCATTTTGTGAAATGCCATCTTAGACATCCAGCAAGAGCATATAAACTTGAATTTGCCTATGTAGTTTTACAGAAATGAATCTAAGTATATGAACTAAAGTTTGCCAGAAATATATTGAATTTCTATGTTTTTTGTAAGATAGACTTCATTTTCCATTCCACATCACCATCTCACTTGGGAGTGCCTCTAGTCTCTATTATACTTACCAGAAAGCCTTCCTCTCTGGAGTCCTGACTTCTTTCCAAGGAATAGCCTACATCTCCTGTTTTCCAGACTTTATGCCTCACCTCAAGCCCCTCACGTCAAAGTCAGTCTTTCTCTTCTGGGGCGATGGTGAGGAAGATCTGCGACATGATTAGCTCAGTGGGTCTCAAGCCCATTGGCATTCTTGCTTTACTAAGATATTCTGCTTCTTCCTTCAAACCTTCCCTTTGTTTCTTTTACTGTGGATTTTGATGGCTCATTGAACCCAAAGCCCGATTCATCCCCCTTTTTTATGTGTTCAGAGAGCTTAATCCTCCAATGCTCTAAGTAGGTGAGAGGACCGATTTCCATTCCATCTTTCCAATTTAGCACAGAGGGAAAGAAAAACAAAGGTTAAATTTCCACACAAAAAGAGTCTGAAAGCATGCAGACCCTTATATAATTGAAAAGGCATTGGCTTCATCTACCTTTTGCTTTTACACAATTTTATCCTGGGCCCTGCCTATCTATTTCATGTCACTGAACATCACTGTCCTCCTTGCCCATTAATCTCCAGCCAGACAGGACTTCAATACACTTTCTGCCTTTGGGCCTTTGGCCTAGATGTCCCATCTGTCTGCATCTTCCCTGCTTATCACACTGTTCCTTGAAATATAAAGTCTAATTAAATGTCACCTCCTCGGAGGAGTCTTCCCTACTTACCAGGTTCAAGTATCTGTCTAGTCCTTCATTATGACATCACCATATGTTAATCTATGCATAGTATCTATTGTTGTTTGATATTTTATTTATTTGTTTATTGTTTATCTTTTTTCTTTCCTATCAAGAATCAAATTCCATGAAAGTCGGGACAATATCTGTCTCATTCTCCATTGCTTCCCTAGTACCTCATACAGTGCCAGGAAAATAGTATAGGCTCCACAGATAATTGCTGAATGAGTAAATATTTGACTTTTCATATCTATTATTTTCTTGCTTATTTCTTGGACTTTTCTGCTGGAAACTTAAGGCAGCCATTCCTTGCATGGTTTCAGTCTCCTCCCTCTACTCACGACTATTCTCATGCCATTCTGCATAGCAGTGGACCTTCCTCCTTCTTACATCTAATTCTGTGGCACCTCTGAAGCTCTCAGTCTTTCATGTCTCTTTATATCACACTATCTTGGAAACCGCATTCTTTTCTAGACTTAAAATTACTGCCCCTAAGGCAAAAACCTTTCTATATAGTCTTCTTTGATAACTATAGCTTAATCCTATCACTCACTTTTCTGTTTTGCTGTTTCAGTGGTAGCAAAAACTGTTAGCTAAATCCTTGTTTTATTAACATTTCATCTGTATTATGTATTTCGTGTATATTATGTCCTTAAGCAGACTAGGAACATCTTCAGGGCGGTAGACATACCATATCCTTCATTTATTTATATTTTAATAGCACACAACACATTTTTTGAATTTACCATATATCAACTGTTCAATAAATACATGCACATCCATAGATAGACAATGTATACTGAAAACACAGCATCAGTATTAATTAATAATCTTAGGTGAGCCACTCATATTATTTAATATGTTACTAGAATTAGGAAGGAGGAAGAAGGTGGCATATTCCTATCTCATCCCCCCACCCCCTTCTTGCTTTAATGTGCTTTCTCTGGACAGGCCTGCTTCCTATTACATTGTTCCCCATAATTAAGACATCTAAATATATATCTTTAAACTAGGTAAGTACTATAAGAATACTAAACTTAGTTGAGAAAATAAAGAGATAAAAAATATAAACCATGGGTAAAACTGTGTTCTTGAATATTTTTCTCTTTTTAATGTTCTGAAGTTAGGATGTATGACTTCAAAACTTAATCACAATCTAAAGACTTTTAAACAACAATATCCCATTTGTGGTTGAAGATCAAATTGAAGAACACTTGGGCCGGCCCGGTGGCGCACTGCTATAGTGCGCCACTTGGGAAGCGCGGTGGCGCTCCCGCCGAGGGTTCGGATCCCACATACAGACCGGCCGCTCACTGGCTGAGCGAGGGGTGGGAGCAACACCGAGGGTTGCGATCCCGTGGCCGGTCCCGGTCCGGTACGGGTGCGACACTGAGGGTTGCGATCCGTTGCCGGTCACGAAAAAAGACAAAAAGGAAAAAAAAAAAAAACTGAAGAACACTACTGGATATTCATTTATTTTGTCATGTTTAATTTTCCACTCTCTCAGTTTCTTAAAAAAAGGAAAAAAAAGATTTAATATCTCTCTAAAGCCAATATCTAGTGTGTAGTCGGTTTATCTTAGTATTGAGGGTTAAATACTGAAATGAGATGTAAAATTATTAGGTTTTTCACTCCATGAAAGATGGCAGAAAAACTGGTCATTCCTTTTCTATTTCAGAAACTAACTCATCCCTAACTTCAAGAAATTCATTAATTACATAGGAAGATAAATATCTATATTGCTCTATATATACACCCTTGCTTTTTCAGTTGTTGCCCTTATGCTAAACTCATCCTCTGGGTTTTTTTATATGGGTCATGCCACAAAAATATCCATTTGAGGGCTGGTGAGATCAGACTCTGAAAGAATTGTGGTATTGTCTATGCATCCTTTGTCCTTATCAAATTATGTTTTCACTCATTCTCCTTGAATAGATCACGGAATGAATCATTATGTATAGATAAAGTTACGGATTTTGTTGTATCAGTTACCAAACTTAGGGAATTTATCACAGGGGTATTCCATAATGGCCTGGCACTAGGTTGGAAGCTGTTTTCAGTAAATCAATTTATGTTACCCAGTGTATCTCTTGCAGCGAGACAGCATCAGGCTGGAGGCTTTGAGAAGGCTAAAACCTTCTCAAACAGTAGTGATATTTAAAGTGTAGCTTTCTTGCCTGAGTACATTGCACTGTGCTGGTAGAAATGAGAATGGAAGAAAAACAGAAGATTGGATTATTGGTTAAGAAATGGCTTTTTGATCCCTGTACTGGCCAGAGCAAAAAAAAAAAAAAAAAAAAAAAAAATGGATTTTCACTCTTTCCTTCGTACGTTTTATCTCAAAAATTGGCTTTGGGGGATTGAGCCCTTGTGTTTAAATGACACAGCAGAACAGCAATCGCAAGATCCTGTGCTCAAACAAGTCCTGGATACATACATATCTACTTCTTCATCATGGATCATTTACCAGTTGCTGGTATAATTTTACATATCCTTTAAGTTAATAAGCAGGACAAAAAGAAAAAAAAAAAAACTTTTGAGGCTGCATTTTGGAAATTCTTCAGTGTCAATTGAAGCACTAGAGTCATTTGGTACTTCTTTATTTCTTGCTGTGGTGCCCTCTTACCACAAAGTCACAGGCTGAAGCTGTTTCCCTTCAACTGTGTAAGAAAAAAAAAATCATTTGAACATTTCATATATTTTAGGCAGAGTTTAGAAAATAGGGTCAAGTTTTTCAAATATATACGCGTCATTTGCTCCTTGTCCTTACCTTTCTCTGTCCTCAATTTTGTTCTCATTCAGTAGTTTTTAGTTAATTGTGAATATTTACAGTAGGATTAGAGACAAAATGGTTCTCTTACTTTTGTCTTCCATTACCACACCTGAGACAAATGGGAAAAAGCAACACTTTAAACCACACACAACGTGGCATGTTCGATTTCTACTCTTTCTAACTATCCATTTTATTTACAAGAGGTGAAGACACTTCCAAAACTTGCAATGTCTCTCTTATTTCCCACAGCATTACTTTTGATGAAATCCCATTGTGTTTTAGGCACAACTTCCTTAGACAAACTATAACTGAGTCATGTCGACCCTCAGTTGTTATCAGTTTTCATTCCTCCACTATCCAATTACCCAAAAGACACACACATGCACGCACCTCACAAACCAAGCTCAGTTCATCTTCTGCGCCTGCTTGTTATGCCCTTGTCTTCCTACAGCCCATTTTATTCCCACCATTAGTCCTATTCCCAATTTACTGAACCCTTTGTTGATACTCACATTAAACCACAGATACTTTGTCATCAACTCCATGAAGCTCTCAGTAATCTCTCCCTTATCTAAACTCTGAATTTATAATCTGTAACACAGCACAGAGCAGCACACTATATACTTGTGTTCATTATTTGTTTAGCTGTTTAGTATATGTTGATTTTCCCCATACTTCCTTACACCTCTTTTATGGTCCTTAATTTATCTATCCCAAATGTTAGTATTGAATTCATTTTTAAATACTAATCCACAGTATTTAAAGATCAAGTCTTCTACACTTTAAACCTTTCTTGAGAATAGTTATGTCCCCATGAATGAAGTAAGAGGTTCCTCATCTTCTCTATGGAGGTTTGCACAGTACTTTATTTGGAAGACAAATAAATGCCCTGAATTATAGGATGCAGTCACTGGGAAGTCCTACTTGCTCGTAAGCAAGAAGCAGAGTCTCTACCAGGTAACCTGTTACTTGGATATCTCTGAGGATATTAATGATGAAAAGGAGTGGCCAGAAGAAAGACTTTTCCCTTCTCAATTGCAGCACTGTAACTAAGTGACTTCTGGTAGATCAAATAGACTATTTTGGGGATTCCTGCTCACCCGTCTCCTCTGTGTTTTCAGAGCTGCTGTAGAGCTGTTAGAACAGTGAACTGATGCTTTTTGACTTGCCAAACAGTGGGAGCTTTCTATTTAAATAGTTATCCCTTAGAAGAGCTATATTAGGGAGCTCAAAGGAAAGGATTTAAGGGCCCACACAGAGTAGAGAGGCTGCAGATCAGCCACCTACTGAGCCCTTGTTCCTTCCAATGCTTCAGACTACATATTTGTAAGGCAGACGGGCTCCTGCTCACCGAACGGTATGCTCCTCGCCTGCCCTTTTGTATTTAGCAAATACATGGGAAGTACAGCTCATGGCTGCTGTCTGACTTGTCTCTTGTTGTTCTCAGTAAGCAATACCACACAGCCACGTGGGCAGTGATCCAGGTGTGCTGCTGGCACCTATGAGATGTGGCCATAGAAAGAGATCTTTTGGGGATGAAGAGACTAAATATTCAAACTTAGCATGTGGTCATTTTCCAACTGGCAAATGCGTAAAATGCCAGTAGAATAAGAATTCAAAGGAAAGTAATCAAAATGTGCATTTTCACCAAGCATCTACATAGGTGTTTTCTTATGCCTTTTATTAAAAGGATTCATTCACATTTCAGTAAGTCTTGATACTACCGAGCTTATCATTTAGATAATAAGGGAATCAATTTATTTTTTTCATCAGGATTACAATTATATTGGGTAGAGTAATTAAGATTATCTCCCTAGCTTTTAAGCCCATAAGAGTTTTATAAGTCCACAAAGAAAGATTTATGTTCTACTCTTGCTGTTATAATTTCTTTTCCTTGTACCCATTCCATGGGGAAATAGACCCACACCAAAGAAGATACAGAAAATATGAGTTAGAGTTAGGAGACACATTATCCTGCCAGATAAAGTTCTCTTTCTAAATCTCATTGAAACTTGACATTCAGAAATAGGCCAGAAAATAGGCCTAGCTATCCACACAGACATCTCTTTTGTATTATCATTAACATCTCCTAGGAGAGAGTGAGTTCTGTGGTGAGCCGACATAGATTCTTCCATTACATTTTGTTTCTTTTTTTATTACATACTGCACATTATTATGAACTATTTTAAACGTAAAGAAAAGATAGAAAAACAAGACAAAACCATCTCAACACTCAGATTTAGCAGATGTTAATGTGTTGTCAAAAATTCTCCAACCTTTCCCTTTTTTTTTAAGCAAGTGAATGTTGAAAATACAGCTAAAGCCTATTTTTTCACTCCCTCTCTTTGCCACTCTGTTTTTTTTTTTTTTTATATATATATAATTATCACATACAGAGTTTATCATTCTTTCAGGAGCTAATTTTTCCCTTATCTCCAAGAACCATTTCGTGACCTAGGTTGTCTGCAAGGGAGCATCTCAGAACAGTACTACTGTACTAAGTGACAAACTTAACTGGTCCTATCTCTGCTGTCAGTGATGTGCAAATACTTTGCTCCCTTGAGAAGTAAACCTGAGGTTGCTCATTCTAAAGGCTGGCAATCTCTAGCACAACATTTTCAAAATGTAGGAGCCATTTAGGTACTACTTGAAACTGTACACAACTGTCGTGTAGACCTTAGCCTTTTGTTCTGAGCTGCCCTGATCAGTGATGATCATTCATGTTGTACTACGCTTTTAGCACCCTATCAGTAATATTTTATTGACATTTCTCTTCTCTTGGCTTATTGATCTACATCATAATTTTTAAAATGTGGTAAGATAGATTATTAACAGACTTATTGGCTATCCCTATTTTGTAACAGATGCTACACTCTCTCACTTCTCGAGATACAGCATGTTCTCTTAGCATTGTGTCTTCCCAAATCAAAATATAGAACAAAGGTGAAGAAGTGGGAGCTTGAAGCTATGTGGTCTGGGTGTTGAATTGTTCTCACATCAAAAGATTTATGAAGTGTGCATTTTAAACAGTTCCTGGTTCGTGACTCCTTCACCCGAATTGAGGAAGCAGGAAGAAAGGGTGAGGTAAATGTTAAAGAAAATGGCCTTGACCGTTCAATCTAGTGTTAAAGACAAAAATGTAGCTAAAGTAAGCTTAAAGCTTATAATCTCAAGACTCAAAAACCCAATTTTAAGGGACAAAGTGGGAGAATAGGGAGTAAATTCAAGTTTATCTACATCTCCTCCTTTGCTCACTAATGCAGTTCTTCTGAGGAAAAGAAATTTAAATAGAAAGCTCTCACTGCTTGGGAAGCAAAAACATGAAGCATTGCTTTAACAGCTTTACAGAACCTGCCATTTTCATCCTCACTACAGTGCTAAGAAGTGAGCAGTAATCTCTGGGGTGGGAGCACGGCCCACAGTCAACACCTATGCTCAGTCTGTGCTTTTTACACTTTCAGTTTCCATTTTCCTTAATCAATATTTACCAGGTGACAATCACAGCTTCATTGGTTTCCGTTTTCTTCCAATCTATCTGTTGCTGGTACTTCAGACGTTCCATCATTTTCTTGACTATAATAATTTCTATGCTACTTCCTTTTTTTAATGAATAGCCAGATCAATTGTACCTAATTTCTAGGGCCAGTTACATATTTGAAAAATTGGTATTTGTCATTAAATTTTGGCATTTAAAAATCTCCTCTAGCACTTTCATTTTACTGGATCACATCATTTTCTTTGCTGCTTATTTTAAGCAATACTCTTTCCAACAATTGTCATTTACAAGCCTAGCAACTGCTGTATAACAAACAACCATAAATGTAGGGGATAAAACAATAAGTCACCAGTCTGGGCAATTCTTTTGGTTTGAACTAAGCTAAACTGATCTCACTGGGTCTTGGCCAAGTGTCTGTTGTCAGTTACAGGTTGGCTGGTTGCTGGCTGATACAGGAAGGTTTGACTCTCATGTCTGGGAGTAGGCTGGCTGTTGGCTGGGTCATGTGTCTTTCATAATTCAGCAGTTTAGCCTAGGATTGTTTTCCTGATGGTCACAAGGTTCTGAGAGAGGAGAAATGAAAATGTGAGGCCTCTGAAGACCTAGGCTCAGAACTAGCATGTTGTGACTCTTGCTGCAATCTATTGGTCCAAATAAGTCACAAGACCAGTATAGATTTAAGGAGAGGGAAAATTGAGTCAGTCTCTTTAGTGAGAGGAATCACAAAATCACATTGCAAAGGGTGTGGATGCTGGAAGGGGTAAAGAATTGTGGTCATTTTACCATCTAACACGTGTACTTATGCTTCCCCCATGATATAGCTGTAATTTCCTTTCTGGGAGCAGCTATTTTGATATACAGGAAATATTGATCTATCCTACTTATGAAGAAAATTGCACCACAGAAAGGATTATTCAGGCATCATATGTGTTTACAAGAATAAGAAACACTGAAGACTTAAGCAGATAAGCCCTTTAAATTCTTAAGTGAAGCATTTTTATTCTTCCAAGAATCAACTGTAGTATTGGGTTTTTTTTTTTTTTTTATCAGATTAAAGCAATTCTAAGTCAAATGCATAAAATTGCCTTAAAATTGTGATGCATTTGCTTATTCTGCATCACAAGTAGACAAAACAAATACCTTGATATGGAGCCCTCGAATTCATACCTAAGGTTGAGGTTGATGAGTTTTTTCTTAATACGTGCAGTATTATCTTGTCCAAAAAAACCACAAAACTTCATTCCTTTAAAAAAATTCTTATTCTCTAACTCATAAAAGATATTTGGAGATTTTTGCTAGCCATTTCTACTTTCTATTTCTGGTGCTATTTTATTCTAGGAAGAAGACCAGCAAAATAAATGTGGGTATTAAGTACTACTTATCATTTTGCAAAATCAAACTGCTTTACATGAGATTACAAATAGCAAGCACATTCTCTTTGAGAGAAGATAATTTTGCCAATAAGACAGAATTCTTACATAACACAAATTTAGTGAGTGTACACCATGAGCATAACTTGCATAGCACACTGAATAAGAGAGGAGCAGAATTAATACTGTAGATAAGAGAAACTTATGCAAATAAAATATGCCCTTGTTTCTTGACTTTGCTTTAGTACTGAAATAGAAAGTGTGTGGCTTGAAGGGACTTTGCTGATTTTGTAATGTAGTCCTTCTTGAAATTTTCAGCAATGGAAAACTCACTGTATCTAAAGAAACCTCATCTATTTTTAAGTGGTTTATTGAGTGGTCGTCACTGAATGTGCATAAGCAAAAGCTGATTGAATATGGGAGACCTTACAATGTGCCAACATTCTTATCTTCATGAAAGACATGTTCTGTTAAAAAGTTTGACATGCAAATAATCACAACAAAATATGATATGTGCTAAAATATAATATACACGTACCTTAGGGACACAGAATAATGTGAACTTATTATTCAGTTTAATGGCCAGAACTTGGTGATTTTCTAAATCGGTGGGATAGTGGGCGTGGAAGAGCTAAGGATGGTAGATGCTGTCAACTGAAATTGGGTATATCTAATAATCAGGATTAGTGGGAGCGTGCCAGAGCACTCTGTGCACCCACGGTGTTCAAAGCTAAATCCACATCTACTTTCTGAGATCTAATTCCATCTCTGGCCCATTACAAAAACACCACCTGGACCTCAAATGAGCAACTGCCAAGATGCCCTTTAAATGAGGGGCACACATGTCAGAGAGAGATTTTACATTGGCTAAAATGCTTCTTTTGTACTCATCTTATTCAACTTGTGGCAGGTTTGAAAAGTATAGTGAATTATTTTAACATTACGCATAAACTTTATTTTCCTCCTCAGTAAATTGCCCCCTGAATTTTTTCAGTTAATCCGATGTATTAAAAATAAACAAAACTCAATTTGCTAGTTCTAGGGAAATTATTGTCAAAGTAAGGAGCCATACAAAAGAAGGTTAAAAAAACAGTGACAATACTAGAAACTGGAGAGAAAAAGTCATAAACAAGATTTCGAGGCACACTTTTCTATCTTCCTTTTCACTGCTGATTTGCAGTCAGTGATAAATCTACTTTTTTGTTTCATTTATCCTCTTCCTCTGGCTAATCTTGGCTTCATTTTTGTTTCAATTTCCCCTAGCTTTCTTCCTAGATAGTATCTATTTCCTTTCCCCAAACCCTAATTCACACTTTATCATTCTCTTACTGGAGTAGCTTTCACAACAATCAAATCAGGGTGCTTTCAAACAGTTTCTTCCAAAAGTATTTTTTGATCATCAACAAGAAGATAATTGTCTGTTCTTAGAGATGGGCTAAACAGAAGGGCAAAGCAGGTTATGTACAGGTTTGCAAGCCTTTTCGTTATGCCCCTTTAGGTTCCCAGATATACAGGCTCATCCCCTCTTCCTTCAACCACTGCAGGTCACCATTATTGCCCTTCCTCAGAGTGTTCCTGCTTCTGATTCATCCCTCTTTTTTCATTCATCATCCTTTCCTAACTCAGATTTCCCATTCATCTACTGCAACTGATCTATTCTAGGACTTTTAGGAGAGATAAAATTAATTCTAGATTGAAATGATTCATACTAGCCTGGGAATGAATTATTTCATGTCTATGGGAGGTGCACTATAAAATGATATAATAAATGCAAATAAATTCTTAATGGAAATATACACGAAAATATTATGTGGGGATCATAGGTGCTTCTATGAATTAATTTCTTCCCAAATGCTTACTAAATGTCTACTTTCTGGGCCAGCCCGGTGGCGCACTGCTTCAGTGCGCTGCTTGCGGGTGTGGCGGCGCTCCCGCCGAGGGTTCGGATCCCACATACATACCGGCTGCTCACTGGCTGAGCAAGGTGCGGGCGCAACACCGAGGGTTGCGATCCCGTTGCTGGTCCCGGTCCGGTACGGGCGCGACACTGAGGGTTGCAATCCATTGCAGGTCACGAAAAAAGACAAAAAGGAAAAAAAAAATATCTACTTTCTGCTAAAGGGAGGAAACCAAAGATGTTCCCTCTTCTCATAGAGCTTACATTCACGTGAATGAGATAAGTAGTTTCTTAGCCTGGATAGCCTCATAAGCAGGGCTGAGACAAGGGTTTAGATGCAGGTTTATTTTGGGAACAGAAACCCAAGCATCAGGAGTAGGGAATAGGTAAGAGTGAGAGAAATAGGGGAAAGAAGGGTGTGTCGTGGAACTGGACTCAATCCCATTGGGAGCCCCCTGAGAAGCCATATTGACTATACCTCTGGACTTGTCTGCTGGAGATACCTGTTGACTCCATACCCCATGAGTCACAAGCTATTCCACGTGTTGTTCACCTTCTCGTTCCTCCATATTTTGGAGTGGGTCAGGTGGTTCCTGAAATCGTCCCATTAAGTGATGACAGAGAAAGTAGTAGATAAGTATGGAGCGTATTTGAATTTCACTTGCAGGCTACACCTGCATGAAGCTAGCTGCTGCATCAACAGCTGGAGTGAAAAGGTGAGGCAAGAAGATACCAGAAAGGGCTCAAGCAGTGTCTGGCACAGAGAGTAATAAGATAAAACAAAAAATAAATACATAATTGCAAACAGTGATAATTTCTGAAAAGGCAAGAGTGCCAGGATAGCATATGCACAGCACACTCCAAAATAGTGGCACAGGCCATGGGGGTGAAAAAAACTCTTTCAAACTCTCATGGTTCCTTGACATGACCGAATGTTTGTAGTGCTACTAAAGCAAAATATGTTGAATAAAGCCAATTTTAAATTTTACTATTTAACTATCCTGTTCCTAGGTAGACATTAACGCCCTAAAATCTTTAAGCTTTTTGACAAAGTAGATTTTTTCCCCCAAAATAAGGAGGGTTACAACACCATTTTAGACAAGGAACTTCTGACTGTTCTAGGTCTAATACCTCCCCAAACTACTACTGAAGGCCTTATTGGGAGGCCTATGTCCTCATGGGTTTGTTTAAAGTAAGTGACAAGAGAGGCTGTGTGGTTTAGAGGTCAAGAGCATGTACTCGAAAGACTCTGATTTGATATTGACAAGGCTTGTGACCTTTAGCTCTGTGTCTCGGTTTCTTATTTGTGAAATGGGAGTAACGTTACCATTTGCCTGCAAAGAATCAGAGTGATGATGAAATGAGGAAATACAGATACAGCTTTTAGAACAATGCCAGGCATATGGTATGTTCTCAGGTAATTATTAGCAAGAGTATTAGTTTACCAGGACTGCTATTAAAAAAAAGAATACCACAGAATGGGTGGCTTAAACAACAGAAATTGATTTTCTCACAGTCTGGAGGCTAAAAGTCCAAGGTCAAGGTGCCAGCAGGGTTGGTTTCTGCCAAGGTCTCTCTTCCTGTTTAGTAGACAGCTCCCTTCTCACTGTGTCCTCACATGGCCTTTCCCTTGGTGCATGTGCATCCCTGGTGCCTTTTCCATCTTTTGTAAGTACACCAGTTCTAATGCATTAGAGCCTCATCCTTATTTAACCTCAATTACCTATTAAAGGCCCTAATAAAGTCACATTGGGGATTATGTCTTCAACATATGATTTTTGTGAAGACATGATCCAGTCTATAACAGCAAGTGGTGTAATTTTTACAAGAAAATGTATGCCATTCTTTAACAGAGCTTTTATACATTTTGGTCTTAGGATCCCTGTTAATTCTTTAAAATTATTGAAAATGCCAAATAGCTTTTGTTTATGTGGGTTATATCTATCAATATTTACCATATAACACATTATAACAAAAAATATACAATATATTTATTAATTTATTTGAAAATGCCAATAATACCTCTCATTACAAATTATCATAATTTTAAGAATAATAACTGCAATTTTCAAAACAAAATAAATTTATTGAAGAGTGGCATTGTTTTCTAGTTTTGTAAATCTTTTTAATATCTATCTTTATAGAAGTAGCTGGATTCACATATCTGCATCTGTAACCAGTTTGTTGTAATATGTCATGACATGTAACCCCTAAAAAACTTCACTGTACAGTTTTGAGAGAATGAGAGTGAAAAAGACAAAAAATATCTTAGTATTATTATGAAGATAGTATTCACTTTTTAGATCCTCTGAAATCTCCTGAGGACCACACTTTGAAAATCACTGCCCTGGAACCTAAGAACATCTCCCAGATTAATGAGGCTCATAATTTTAGCATCATACTTTTGAAAGGTTCCCCAACCCCTTTACTACTCGGTAAGACATTTGATGTCTTTGTATTAATAATAGTGGATATTGACTTTTTTTTTTCATTTCCAGAGGAGTACCAAACCAAGGCATGTAAATGGGTTTTCACCTGTAAGTTAAATTTGATGGCATTTTTTACCTTATACTTCTTCATTGTTCACAATGAGAATGAGCCAGAACTATTTGTGTGAAATCTTCTGCGCAATCCTTGAGTGGACTGGTTCAAATAATGTTTCCCTGAAAATTCTTGTTATAGCAGATGTGTTGTTGTTGCTAAAGAAATTCAGCCTTTGAATATTATTCCACCTTTTAAGTGAACTTCATCCTAATGTTCAAAAGATTTGGTGCCAACTACAATTTAGGATTTAACGTGTTGAGAATTTATCATCCGTTATCATGTAAAACAGACTATTCACTTACTCTTTTCAAGATGGTAATTCAATTTTTGTCACCGCATTGAGCCAAGTTTTAATAGCTAATGAAAAAAAAGTCTCCAGCATTTCATTTTTTTTTTTTTTTTTTTTACTAAAAATACTAAATATTTAAAGATCAACTATATTATAGAGAGTTTTGGTTATAGTTTTTCTATATATATATATATATATATGAAGGTACTTCAAAAAGTTTGTGGAAAAGTGTAATTAAAAGATAATAGGAATCTTTCCATGAACTTTTTGAAGCACTCTAGTATGTATGTGTGTGCATATATATATATACATATATATATATTATATGTGAGTTCTTCAATGAAATAATTCACACTTATTGTGTTTTAATTTTCCCAACTCCTGCCAGATTGAATTTCACCGAGTTTTTGCTCAATAAATAATTTTGGAATTTGGGGCCGGCCCAGTAGTGCACTGCTACAGTGCGCCGCTTGGGAGCATGGCGGCGCTCCCGCCGAGGGTTCGGATCCCACATACAGACCGGTTCCCGCTCACTGGCTGAGCGAGGTGTGGGTGCAAAACTGAGGGTTGCGATCCCGTTGCCGGTCCCGGTCCGGTATGGGCGTGACACTGAGGGTTGCAATCCGTTGCCGGACACGAAAAAAGACAAAAAAAAGGAAATAATAATAATAATAATAATTTTGGAATTGAATTTAACAGAATATATATAAATATTTTTTTGTATTTCAGAGATTCTGCCATATCCCTAAGCTTTCTCATTTTTTAGTCCTTCCTTTGTTCTATTTTTCTCTCACTTTCGTCCTGTTTCTTTTCTCACCTTTATTCTTTCTATTTTTTCCCTCTTATCACTTTGGTCTCAGACTTTCTGAAGTTGCTTTCTTTACTTTTTAATTAATATTTTTGTTCCTAATTATTTTTTTTAATTGCATTTCTTTTTACCTACTTTTCTCCAGATATTTTCAAATAATTGTTGGGAGACAATTCTCACTTACCTTAGCCTTTTTGCATGTCTTCTGAGAAGAGCACTGACTGCCTTTTTTCTGCACTCTCTTTCCTGTATATTTTGGAGTATACAAATAATGTCTCCCTATGGAGCAAAAACAATACATGCTTATTGCCCACAATAAAAGATTCAAGTTCTTTAAGGTCAAATTTCCTCTCTTATAATGCACCCCACTGCATGTGCAGATATCATCTGGCCCTCTTCATGTCAACCTGTAGGAATTAGAGCTCGGGGAAGTGGCACAAAATGTGGATAATCCGGCTACTAATTTTGCTGTGAGTAATAAAACATTCTTTGCCTCTGACTCTGGAATCTTGTGTGTTCTCTCAACACCCATGAAACTATGGTATGTTCAGCTCGTGAATACTATAAAATCTAAGTCCTTTCACAGTTATTGTTAAAGATTTTGCATGAGTGTCTTTGTATACATATACATGGGTTGGAGTGTGCCAGTAAATCTTCTGGATTAATTTTAGCCCCTAGTAATTTTGTAAGGGTATGTGTATGTGTGTGTGTATATGTAAGTAGCCTAGCAGACATGGTCATCCAGTGATACTTTGTCTTGAATTATAATTGTTTTTATTTTTTATATCACATAGGCAAGTTTCTATCACAGATGCAGTATTTTTTTAAATGTATGATTGGCACATAATAATTGTGCATATTTATGGAGTACATGATCTTTCGATACATTTATACATTGTGTAATGATCAAATCAGGGTAATTAGCATATTTATCACATTAAACATTAATGATTTCTTTGTAATGAGAACATTCAAAAACCTCTTTCTTTTGTAGCAATTTTGAAATACACATTACTGTTAACTGTAGTTATCCTGCTATGCAATAGACCACCAAAACTTATTCCTTCTACGTAACTCTAGCTTTGTACCCATTTCCCCCATCCTCCCCTCAATCTCTACTCTCCCCATCCTCCAGTAACCACTATTCTACTCTCTACTTTTATAGATTCCACATATGAGTGAGACCATGCAGTATTTGTCTTTCTGTGCCTGGCTTGTTTCACTTAGCAACATGGATAAACCTTGAGGACATTATGCTACAAATGACAGGATTTCATTCTTTTTTTATGGCTGAATAGTATGCCATTGTGTATGTATACTGTATTTTTGAAATCCATTCATCTATTGATGGACATTTAGGTTGGTTCCATATTTGACTATTGTGAATAGTGCTGCAATAAACATAGGAGTGCAAAGATATCTCTTTTACATACTGATTTCATTTCCTTTGGATATATACCCAGTAGTGGGATTGCTGGATCATATGGTAGTTCTATTTTTGATATTTTGAGGAACTTCCCCTGTTTTCCATAATGGCCATACTAAGTTACATTCCCATCAGCAGTATGGAAGGGTTCCCTTTTCTCCACATCCTCACCAATATTTGTTATATTTTGATTTTTTTAATATGAGTAGTAGCCCTTCTATCTAGAGTGAGGTGATATCTCATTGTGGGTTTTTTTTTTTTTTGTCTTTTTCCGTGTCTGGCAACGGATCGCAACCCTCAGTGTTGCCCCCATACCGGACTGGGGACCGGCAACAGGATCGCAACACTCGGTGTTGCTCCCACGCCTCGCTCAGCCAGTGAGCGGGAACTGGTCTGTATGTGGGATCCGAACCCTCGGGCGGGAGCACCACCGCACTTCCCAAGCGGCGCACTTATCCAGTGCGCCACCGGGCCGGCCCATCTCATTGTGGTTTTGATTTGCATTTCTCTAATGATTAGTGATGTTAAGCATATTGACATATATCTATTTGTTATTTGTATGTCTTCTTTTGAGAAATGTGTATTCAGATCTTTTGCCCATTTTTAAATTAGGTTGTATTTTGTTGTTGCTATTGTTGTTGTTCTTGTTGACTTGTTTGAATTCCTCATATATTTTAGATATTAGCTCCTTTTTACATGTAGAGATTGCAAATATATCCTACCATACTGTAAGTTCTCTCTTTGCTCTGTTGATTGTTTCCTTTCATATGCAGAAGTATTTTAGTTTGATGCAATGCCATTTGTCCATATTTGCTTTTGTTGCCTGTACTTTGTCTTGAATTATAATTGTTCTTTTTTTTTTCATATCACATAAGCAAGTTTTCTTCACAGGTGCAGTGATTCTATCAGGGACTCAGGACCCATCTGGCTTTCTGCTCCACCATGTTTAGTGCGTGGCTTTCATCCTCATGACTGCAAGTAGGCTGATGTACCTCTGGACATCATGGCCATGTTCACAGCAGGAAGAAAGTACAAAGGAGAGTGCAAAGCGCAATTGTCCGGGGTCAAAATACTTTCCTCCAGAGCCTTATCAGATTCAAAAGTTTTCCCCTAAATGCTAAAAAACCATGTCTATACATATACCTCATCAATCAGATCTGGGTCAATCACCACCCCTAGCTGCAAGGAAGACTGGGAAGGTGAACACATTTCATTGAGCATATGGACACTCCAGACAAAATCAGATGTTTGTTAATAAGAAGGGGACAAGAGATATGGGTTGGAAACTGTGTTTTCCATATGAAACTCAACAGTGGAACAAGGGTCCTTGAAGCCACAAGATAGATAAAAGCATCTTCTTAGACCTTCCTATTACTAGATGATTTGAAGAAAAAATTCTACTTAAAACAAGAATGGAGCAGAATACAGATGAGGCATGGATATTTAAAGTTAAAATTAGGTGACATCAAAAAACGTCTCTTCTTCTATCACGTTTCCCCCCTCTTTCTTGTGCCATAACCACACTGGTATCTTTCTTTTCATGTTTTAGCCATACCCCTTTACAATCTCTGATTCCTCTGCCAAGAATGCTTTTCCCCTAAATCTTAACATAAATGGGCAGATCTCCACTTTAAGCTTTTAAAAAAAGATCCCCAGAGAGATATTCCCTATCCAACCAGATGTGAAATAGCCTCCCAGTCACTCTTTGTACCATTAACCTGTAATAGTTTTAATTTGGTATTTATCACTACCTGTTTATTGTGTGTCTTCTGCACCACCCACAGGAGAATGTAAGCTCCATGCAAGCAAGTGAAGTTAGGTGCTGTTCATCATAGCAAAGGTGGTCTCAGGGTGATGTACAGTACAAGAGGTGTTCTATATAACATGTTAGATCGTCGTGGACATATTTATAGCATACTTGACATTAATCAGGACTCTCTCCTCTCTTAGAACATCATGTCTAAGAATATCAATTCAATAGGATATTGGATATTTTCAGGGAAAAAAGGCTATAAAGACTAAAAGAAATCAACATAACATTTGTTGAAAACAACATTGTGTTTGCTGCTTATTTTTGCTGTATAAATGTATTTTTGAGCTATTTTCTTGAATGTCAGATGATGAACAGTAGACAATTAGCTTGTGAAAACATTTTGATTATATTTAGATCAATAAGTAATTTTGTAAAACACAATCCTTCACCTGTGTTTTCTCACCACCAGGCCGTTATTTCAGTATTCATCTCTCAAATCATATTTTTTTAAAAAATGTGCATTAACATCATGTAAATTTCAGAAAAATATTTAACTTGGGGATTAGTAGACAAGGTTCTTCTTGTATATATCTTGCAATATTTTTTTGAAACACAATTGAAGGATCTCTATTTAAACAGGTCATAAAATAACCCACTTTAGAAAATTCTTAATCAAAAATCCTATAGTAGAAGGGAAGATTGAGAGTAAACAGTTTTCCATATCTCTTCGTCCTTTATTAAAGACTTTTAAACATATATTGTGAAATTATGTGCCTAGTCCAGAATTAAGGATCTGGAATAAGCTGAAGAAGGAAATACTGGTTTATAGAGATAGAATGAATGCTCAGGAGTAAGAGAATGGAGCGAGGGCAAGAAAAGTATTCAAGTGCATTGAATAGAGTCTTCCACCAATGCAATTCAAAATTGCCCTGGTTTCCGAAGAGCATTTTCATATTTCATTGCTCAAATGAGATATGTATCTTGTCTTCATCTTGATCTTCCCACATTACATATTTCCTTATTAGGTTTCCCTGTAAGTTTATTGACTGAAAATTCACTGCCATAGGAATACATCTACTAATGGACTTTATTCAAACAATGTGGGCAATAAGACAAATATATGCTTAATGATGTGTTTGCTTTCTGAATTTCATTTCAAATCTATTAGATAATCAATACAGGATGTGAAAACGGTATTCTTGTAGACAATTGAAAAATTAATATATTTATATTATCCGTTTAAGCATAGGAATGTTCTGTATATAGACATATCATGCAGAACCCTAATATTTTATTAGCTGATTCATCAGAGTGAATCTATATGTTCTCAAATGCATAGGCAGGATGTGGGGACCTTGTTTATTTAATATGTGCACTAAGAACAGTCCTCCAGGATTCAAATTCACTCAAAATCGTGAGTTGTACAGCAACAATATGATAATATCAACATTTTTCTTATTTAGATCATTGTGGGTGGGAAGAGTCTGGTCTTGGTGATCACACAGACATAGGCTTAAATATCTTCTCTTATTACTGGCTGTGTAACCAGGAACAAGTTACTTAAACACTCTGGCCCTCAGATTCTTCCTTTGTGAAGTGGAACTCCCTTCCTCAAAAGCATGAGTATGAATATTGAAAGATACATAAAACACTTCAACGCATTGCCTGGCATAAAATAAGTGTTTCATTATGTATTAATCTCCTTCTCATTCTCCCCCTGGGAGACATGAGTGATTCAGAGTTTGTAATTCAGTTGAGAAGAAATTTCAGAATTGTATAAAATGCAGTATTGCTTATATATCCATTCATTAGTCCCCTTATTATATCACTGAGTATGTTATTTGCATTAAATAGTTCAGCCATGATGTGTATAATTTGAATTTAACTAGAAACAGTATTCGTCTCACCAATGTTGCTTCCAATTCAATTACCTGACCTTCAGTTAGGTTGGAAGCACTGGCATTTCTAGTAATTTTGAAATTCCAAAAAAAGTAACCCATGTACTCTATGGTAATTTCCAAAATAATCAGATCAACAGCTGAATTGGTTGCTCAGTCGCATTCGTTCCTAAAAACAAAAAACAAAAGTGTCTATGAGATGGCAGGCCCAGTTTAATTCTCTGACTTAGCTTGGACTCTCTCAGAAGCAGATCCTGAGCCAAGGATTCTAGTGCGAGTGATTTATTATGAAAGTGCTCACAGAAAATGCCAGTGAGAAATTGGAGAAGCAGAATAGAAAAGGGGATAAAGCCAAGCAAGGGTTCAATTTTAGGTGAAGTCCCAGACGTTGCCTGATTCCATAGTCAGCTCTGGAACATAAATTGTACCTGTCTCAAGGCATAGGAACTGTCCTGTTGTAATCCAGGACCAGTCAATCATGGACTATAGGCTACCTCAAGAAACATAAACACTCAGGAAATTCTGGTTCTAAATTAAGGTGAGACAGCTTCAATACCCAAGGTCAATCCTCAAAAGGAGTTGCAATTATAAGCACAGAACACAATCACAAAGCACAGAAAAGTATGAGGTGGAATACAGGACTGGTAAAGGAGATTAAGGGAATCAGGACAGACCACTAACTGCGTCCAAGACACTTTAAATGGCCCCATGAGTTTTCTGAATCAGGAGCATATGGGGGTCATCAGGGCATTATTAGTTCTTAGTAAGGTAAGTTTTTTAGTAGGTGGACAGTGCCCAAATAGTAAAACATTTGGCTGAATTGAATGTCTCATTGTTGCAGTGGGCTACTGTGAACTTGCAGGGAGAGACGGGAAACATGGAAGCTTAAAACAGGAAACAGAGTTTATTGATATGCCGGCATTAGTTCAGCGGACTTCTGTCCAAAGGCTGAGCCCTGAATACAGCAGGCTGTTATTTTTATGTTATAGCATTTATGGCTTTTTGTAAGAAGGCAAGGGGGGTAGTCTTATGATCTTATGTGGTTATGACTCTATTTCAGTGTGGAAAGATATAAGAAGAGAAGCAGAAGGGAAAATTCTGTTACAGCAGTGTGTGTTAACCACAGTGTAAAACAAGGCCTAGCTGCAGCTGGGTCTGTATGATATCTGAGTGAGGGTCTTGGTTACAGCATAGTGGGGCACAGCTGGGCAAACACGAGTGCCTAATGGCCACAACCAGACAGGACACAGCTGGGTAAGTACAAGTGCCTCAGCATAGTATGAATAGGCTATTTCATTGTATCTTAAGGGTTTTCAATAACAATGCAAATATATGAACCCTTAGTGTCAGTATGGTAGCCAGCATTTATTAGACATGTAGGATGTGCAAAGCTGTGTGTTAGATGATTTATATACTTTACTGTCTTATCAAACATCACAAGCTTCATTTTAGTTATAAAGAAGCTAAACCTCAGGAAATTTTTAGAAAATTGTGTAGCTAGAAAGTGGCTAAACAAGAACTGGACTCCTGATGTAAATCCAAAGCCCTTCCCCCTTCCAATAAGCTAAATTTTGCCCTTTAACTGTAATAGAATTGTGAGATGGTAGGAAGCCACTGTTATCAGTTATCTTTTGCCACATAATGAATTATCCCCATACTGAAAACAACAGCAAGCATTTATCATCCTTACAGTTTCTATGGTCAGGGATTCAGGAACAGTTACTTTGGGTCATTTTGGTTTGGTATTTCCCATGAGGTTGTCATAAGGATGTCGGCTAGGCCTGCAGTCATCTGAGGCTTGGCTGGAACTGGAGGATTTTCCATCAATGTGGCTTACTCATATTATTGGCAAAATAGTGCTGGCTATCAGCAGAGAGCCTCAGTTTCTTGCCGCATGAACCTCCCTATAGAACTGCTTGAGTGTCCTCACAAAATGGAAGTTGGTTTCTCCCAGAGTGAGTGGTTCAAGAGAGGGCAATTTGGAAGCCACAGTGTGCTTTGTGACTTAGCCTTGGAAATCACATACAATCACATGCACAATATTTTATTGGGTGTAAGATCAACCCTATTCACTGTGTAAGGGAGCGAATACTAGGAGGTGAGGATCATTAAGGGACATCTTGGAGGATGGTTAGCACACTACCATTCCTTTCTTCTTTATCTAAAGTGTGGCACTCCTGCTATCTCCCCTGAGAATTAGCTAAGCACTTTGCTGTTTGTTTTTCTTGTCCCACCCAAGAAAAACTTAATTTAAAGTAGCTAAGTTAAAAAAAAAAAAATTGTAAGAAATGTAGATGTTACTGAATATTTAGAAAGGAGATCAAGAAGAGGATTTACATCATACACTACTCGATAGAAATAAAATTAAATTTTCCTTTACATCTGCCTGCTTTCCTTTTCCAAATCCCTCTCTTCAGCTGCCAGCTGTCTCATTTCTCTTTATCTCTTTCCCACATAGCCTCTAAAATCTCCTCTTTTGTGCCAAATAATTCATCATTGGTCCTGAGTTTACAAACACATTATCGGCCAAACAAAATCCTGACAGCCATTCTCACTTTCCTTAGAATGCAGGGACCTCTTCCCTATCATGCTCTATATTCCCCGGGGTGAGGGGAGAGAGATAAATATGTTCTCTTGTTCAGAAAACAAGTTTTTTCTTCTAACTGTTTTATAAATATTATGCTCTTCTAATTTCCAGATCCAGGGAGGACAGTGATCCTTGAGCTTTTTTACTGATTTGTTGCTGTTCCTGTTTGAATTTAAAGTTCTCAAGTTTTTGCCCTTGAGTTTGTTGCATCCTGTCTTGTCAGTGAGCTTATAACCAGCTAGCCAACATCCTGTCTTGTTTAGAAGTATTCTTACAATCTCTGTTTTTCAGTTTACCTGATCCTGGAAGGGAGATGAAAACTATGCCCCCGAAGGACACAGTAGTTAGGAATGGATACTATTTAAGGGCTCTAGCTCTGTCATGCTCATCAATGCACACTCCACTCAATGGCCTGCACTCAGCAGAGAGAACTCTCACGTCTGTTAATTGGCTCTAACTGACTGAGGTTCCCTGGATAAGGGGAGCAATGAGAGCAGAGGCTTGTCTATCTGTATAATTCATACTCATGGGCTCTACTTTACTTTGATGCTCATCTCAATTTTCTTAAACTGGAAAAAAAATCTTTTGGCAAATTCCATGGGAGACCATCACTGAAGGCTTGCTAAGTTTAAGCTATAATGTAAGTTTGTGCACATTAAAAAAATACATCAATGAGATCTTTACGCTGTAACTGCTCACGGTTTTATTTGGAGGAGACCAACAGGTTGTGACTATACAAAGTTGATACCAGTTTCGATGGGATACGTTAAATTAAGCATACAGTATTATATGCCTGTTTTTTACTTTAATACTAATCCATACAATATGAAAATGTATTGGTTATGTAGTAATTAAAGGCTGAAAACAAGAAAGGGCTATGATAATCTAAGAAAATGGCAAGAAATTTGTTTTTGAGGGTGGTGTAATCTCTTTAAAGAAAACAATTATGAGTAAAAGGGGGAGGCAGAAATGGGAGGGTCTATTCAGAGGTGGTTACAGAAATAAATTTAGATATAATAGAGGGAGAACTAGTGACAGGGAAGGCTGGAAATGTAGGTTCCTTTACATTGTGGAGACTCCTCAGTAGTGGTCAAATTTTGGATTTTATGCTGTAGGTAGTGAGAAGCCATTGATGACCTAAAGAGACATATAATGAAAATACTGTTTGGGGGAAAGTTAAACCCCATCACCATGTACATGATAGACTAATGCAAGGAGATAATGAAAACAGGAAGATTAACTTGGAAAAAAATCTCAGAAATTTGGATATGAAAGAGAAAAAGTGAGCCCATGAATATTCCAGTACAAATTAATGTTCTATTTTTTCTTTGCAGTTCTTAAATCCAGGCTTTATGCAATATGCTTTGAAAATATAATAATTAGATTGATTTGTAAAAGCACGAATTCCTTCTCTACCTCATTGGTGTTTGTAAGGCACATTCTGATAATTTCATTAACTATATGTCTTTGTAAAGGCTGTAAAACATTGAAGGTCTTAAAATGGCCTAGGCCCATGCATTTAACCTGTAAGTGTATTGTACTTGAAATTATTATAAAAATGATTTTTAAAAAATTTTCATTTAGGCACAACTAATATGAGTAAGAAATCTAAATGCAAGTTACTTCTAAATATTTTAGTGCACTTGTATCATTTTATTACTAATGCACTTGTATCATTTTGTTACAGTCTAATTCCAGATGATAGCATAATCACAGCACACTACTAATACTTTCTAAAATAATTCCAGTTGTAGATTTGTTCAAAGCAATATATATTTTACCTTTCTAAAGAGCAGAGTACTGTGGCAATTCTGAATATACACGTGCTTGCTGAAAGTGATAAATTGGTGATTTTCTCCTCCGTGGGACAGAAACAAGTCAGATGGATATAAAGAGAAAATCCTACAAGTAATACTTTCAGAGCACTTCTTACTAGCAATTTCAATTTGTCACTAGCAGTACATGTATTCCCAACTGTTAATCCTTTCATTCCATAATTTATATACTCAGATGTTTCCATTTCATATCCCAAAGATATCATTTGCTCAAACATAAAAATAACATTTAGCTGCCTTTGCATGGCCCTTGCCAATTTATCTTTCGCTTCTTGTTTCCTTTAGTTCCCCAGTAGCCTTGCAAAACACCCAAGTTGGCTGAATTCTAAACTGAATGACTGTGATATCTCCACAGTAGCATAAACCCAAATGCCTATTTGATATCTACAATTGATGGTTAATTTGCCCTTCAAATTTAACACACATAAAAAGGAATTCTTGTTTATCCCGCCACACTCAGACTTAATATTCCTCCAACATCTTTTCTTACTACGTGACACTACAATCACGCTCAGCCAGTGAGCACACCGGCCATCCCTATATAGGATCCGAACCCGCAGCGGGAGTGCTGCTGCACTCCCAGTGCCACACTCTCCCGAGTGCGCCATGGGCTTGGCGCAATAATGATAATTTTTAAAAACAAAAATAAATAAAAATCTAGATATCATTTTTGGTTATTCTCATCCCCTAAACCTCTGCATCCTATAAGTGTATAAGTTTCTTGTAAGTTCTAACTGCAAAAATGTATCCCGAGTCTAAGTACTTCTCTCCTCTTCTGCTGCCACCCACCTTATTTTACCCCCATCTCTCTTCAGTACTCTTTTAGGAGTTTCATCTCTGATCTCTGTTCTCTTGTATGACTTTGATCCTTTCTCTGCACAGTAGTGTTGACTCCCCAAAAGAGCCCCAGAAAAATGTGCCGATCATGCAAATTTAGGTTTATGGACCTGCTGCTATAAAGACGAGCATAATTCTACAGAGTCTTATTAGGATCTCAATATGGGAAAATTACTATACAGTGTCTATTATATTTTAGGGCTTGAGCTGGATGATTTTAAGATGGGTTTGCTAGACATGGATTGGTTGAGATTGAACAGATTTTATTACATAGGCTTGGATTGTTGGATACATCTCAGTGAGTAGCTTTGGATTGTTGGGTACTATGAGACAATAGTCTTGAAGTGAGTTTTGACAAGCATGTTTCTGACTCGATTCATAGTCATCTTTTAGGAGCAGGTGTTTCTTGGACCAAGCATCTAGGTTATTTTTGCTTGAAATATGTATTGTTTAATATAGGGACAGAAAAGTATGCCTGATTTTAGTTACATAGGGAGAGGTCATTATGACTCATAAGTATTTAAACTTAAAACAACTCTTTATATACCTGTTTATAATCCCTAGAAAGCCTGCTGCTACAATCGGAGTAAAACCCAAACTCAGATTAGAAGATCCTAGATAAGCTGTTCCTTGCCTCCTCAATGACTTCAATCAATACCATTCTCCCCCTTACTCTATATGTTCCTGCCACACTAGCCTTGCTGCTCTTCCTGCACTAGCCTAGGCTCATTCCTGCACTTGCTGGTTGCCTCTGCCTGGAATGAGTCTTTCTGTCCTGTTTCCCATCATTCAAGTCTCCCTCAAATGTCATCTCATCGGAGAAGACTTCCTAGACCACCCATCTCAATCAGCTCACAACTCCAACACTACTTCACTTCAGAGTTCATAGCACTCATTTCTATATAAAATTATGGCCTCTATAGCCAAATAGCCTGGGTTCACATCCTTTTCTGGTACTTATTAGTGGTAGGACCTGGGGCCTGTTACTTTCACTATCTGTGGCTTGGTTTCCCCATTCATTAAAAAACAAAACAAAACGATGATACCTACCTCATAGTGTTGTCATGAACCACAAACGAGTCCGGCTTTGTGAAATGCTGATTTCCTAAATATCAGCAAAACAACCTGTTGGTAAGATAACCATGGTAATGGAGACCACTGCCTCAGGAGAACCTTGGTTGTGTCTCGCACGGGGAAAGGCAAGGTTGAAATTTATTGAAAATTGGAAGTTTTATTTAAGGTGGGCTTTTCAAAATGGGAACTTTATTTGTATTGGGTAAGAATCAGGATATAACAGTCTAAGACTGATAAAAAGAGCAAAGCCGGAATTTTGAGAGAAGGTTTCAAAGAATTTTAGGATATAAATTCTCTGTTGAGGAGTTGATGGATCTTTTGGAAAACCCTGTAATAAATACAGGTGGAATAGCAAAATCACGTTATCATAGATGTACAAGGATAGGTAGTTTGTAGCTTCAGTCCTCGATGTCCAAGCTGAATATAGATGTCAGTGGCTTTGGTTCTCAGTTTGTAAAGCACTTAGAACTATGCCTGCCACATACTAAGAGCTTAAGAAAGGTGAGTTTTATTATTCACTTATTATCTTCACTTAGGTAGACATTTTTCTTAATCTCCAGGTCCTGGCACAAACAGTGCCTGGGACAAAGTAACTACTCGATAAATGATTGTGTAATGAATGGATTTGTTTATTTACCTGTTTACGGTCTGTCCCCCTAACTCAGATATAAACTCCATGAGGGAAGAAAACATGTCTATCTTGTTCACCACAGTATTCCAAGGGCCTGGAGCAGTGCTTGGCACACAGTAAGCACACAATGCATTATTTGTTGACTAAATTAATAAACTTTTATGTATCACAAAACAACCTTGAGTGTAAAAACAGCTCCTAGTTTCTTTCATTTCCACTGAAAGGTGTAGGCCCAGGGGGTAAAAAAAAAACTAAATGAAAAAAATTATAAAACCAGTTCCATTTAAAAATAAATTGGGGAAAGGCAAGTTAAGATAGTTAAATTAGTTAAATAGGATTATTTCCAGTAAGTCTTCTAAAATCTTTATATCTGCTAATGTACATTGTGAATTACTAATAGCAGAATAAAGTATACACTAGTTTGATCAGGGAATCCTTCCCTACCTTTGATATGGAAACATTTATTTGCATCTCTGGAAAGAAAGCACCAGTGTTATATGGGATGAAATCTGGGAAATGCTGTATTAAGCAATTTTATCCTCAAATCAGGGACACCATCATAAGAAGCAGAATGGGTCTTACTGGCAGCGATCAGGTACTGAGTCACTGTAGGATAATAGAAGAAGCCCAGATGGAGGCAGTACGATCCTGACAGAGATGGGCTCCTCTGGAGCCTGCATATTAACACCTGGTTTGCTACCGGAAAGCACTTGACTGCGAGGGAGAGTCTGTTTTAATGCCTCCCTAGTTAGTGAACACACTCCAATCTCAGTCACAAGTCTTCCGTGTGTGTCTGACATGTAGTTTTATGAGAGTTTTGTCAACTTGATATTGAGTCAGCATTTTGTTGTTCTATTTGGACATCACGTATAACTTCAACTTGGGTTTTACCCCTAAAATGTTGTGTTGTTGGGAAGCCAAAACCAGGATGCACAGAGGAGATTATAAGCCTGTCCACTTAAAACAACTTTCATGCTTTAGAACAGTTATTTAATCTTCATGTGCCTCAGATTCTGCAGGAGAAAATAGAGTGGTTTGGATAATAGTCATGCATTCTGAGTTGGGTCCTGAGAAGCATTATTCTGGTGCAAGGCAGGGAGGTAGACCTAGGTAGGCTTTTGAGAGCAGCGAATAGATAGCCCCTGTTAGTGCAATCCTGCTCATTTTTGCTCTGTCTAATTTCATTAAAAGAGACGAAGTGCTTACTGAAAAGGTAGTTTTTTTATTAGCCCTACCTGTACAATTTTGTTTAAAGAGAAGAATCTGCTACTACAAAGGTAGTTTGAAAACCATTGTACTATAAACAAAACAAATTGAGTTCAACGCCTGTTTTTTTAATGGCCCACAAACTAAGAATGGTTTTGAGATTTTTAATCAGTTAAAAGAATCAGAAAAGAAGAATATTTTGTGATGCATGAAAATTATGAGATTCAAATTTCAGTGTCCATAAATAAAGTGTTATAGAAACACAGCCACACCTATTTGTTTATGTAATATCTGTGGCACTTCAACAGCAGAGCTAGTTATTGTCCATGGTAATTGTAAGATCCACAAAGCCCATGATGTTTATTATCTGGCCCTTTACAGGGAAAGTTTGCTGACCCATGACCTAGGTGATCACTAAGATCCTTTCTGCCACCAACATGTGATTTCTGTGGAACCCTATAGACAAGCTGTAATGATTCCGCTCAAAGCAAATTGAACCAAGCCAGGACTCTTTCACAATGTTATAAAATCCACTTAATTTTGGTTACAAAGATCCTTCTCATTTGAGAACATATACTACCTAACTAATCCTAACTAATCCTTGTCTTTCCATCTGCCCTCACCTTCATTTGGAAGGGTATTTGGTATTTTTTACTTTCTTATGCTGAATGTTTCTTTTTTTTTATCGTATTTTAATAGAGTAACATAAAAAAGCATGGCTACCCAACATTGTAAGTATTTTAGCATGGCAGATTTATAGGGTTGTAAGGAAGCTTGAGATGCCATCTAATCTCCCCTACTCCTGGACAGAATTGCACTTAAAGCACTCTGGAAAGGTTTTGGTTTACTGTAGTCTTAAAATCCCCAGGGAAGAACATTTCCAAACACTCAGATTATAGTGCATCAGCTGTCAAATGATTTGTAACTTGGGTGCCTATATCTGACCAAAAGTATATTTAGAGTTGTTCAATTTTAAGGCTTTAAAATAGCTTATTAATGAGGCAGTGCTTCCAGGTACTCAAACCTTGATTTTTATGGTAGTCCTGCGTCTTAAATCTTGGGAACTATGGCTTCTCAGACATGGCACATTCTGAGAGCTGTGATTAAGGGGTGGGGCCAGGGAGACTTCTCTATGGTTGCATGCTCCGTTATCCCCTCCATACTGTAAAATCACGGTGGATAGAAGCAGGATTCCTTTTCTTCCTAACCCCCATAGTACACATAGAGCGTATTGAAGAGGCCCAACCTCTTTGCAAGCATTTTTATTACAAAAGATGAAGGGAGGATGGATCTGGTTGAATACTTTATATTGGAAAGCAACCAAGCCACTCTGTGCATGCACATCCTCACACAATCGATAAAAAATTAGCATTTTATTTTTACTGTATAATGCAGTTCTTTTTAGAAGTCTGATTTCGAAGCCAACTACTGTTTGTGTTCTCCAAAGTGGTTTTTGATGGAGTGCTAACTAATTATGTTCCGCCTCAAGCACGATGCTGAAGGGAGACCACAGTAGTCTTGTTGCAAAGGGAAAAATCAGCTGATGAATCTCTGAAGATAACTTCACCCTATAATCTGGGGGGGCAAGTAAATGTGGAAAAAAAACCATTTTTGACCAAGGAAGTGATACCATTTACATAACAGTAAAAAGATTCAGCCTTTGCAAAACAGCTGCATAACTGTGACATGAATATTTTTTGAAATTTTTTTAGTAGAGAAAAAATAAAACAAGGAGGAATGATTATATTAATCAACTCACAACACTGGCTGAATCTGGGGTTTAATGGTTCATGGGGAGGGGACTGTATTTTAAAGTAAATCTGACTTGAATGGATTTTTGTTCCAGATAGAAGATCAACTTAATAAATTAGTTGTGACTAGAGAAGTAAGTTACATTTAGTAAAAGGACAATAAACAAAGTAGAGCCAATCTTTTTGTTTCTGTCAACCTAATCGTGTCACATGAGTTTTTGCACTTGTATTTTAGCTCAGCTCAAGGAAGCTTAATACAGATATTTTTCAATATAGCATAATAAATATTGCAGAATACTTTTAACTCCACAATACTTTCTTTAAAGCCTTTTGTGAATCAGGCTGTCCTTTGCAAGCTCTGTGTTTACTACCAAAGTCCCTGCAACTCATATGCCAGGCTTTAATGTATGTACTCATTTATACATATATAAATCGCCATGCTCTGTCATTGCTAGAAGAGCATGTGGCTCTTTGCATGTCTTGTGATTTAGTAAGTACGTAAAAGTTTAGGAAGGTGACAATAGCAATTCATTAGTTATCTTACATCCACTTGAGCACACTTCTATGCCTGTCCTATGCTGGGCCATAATGGAAGATCTGCCTTTTAGTCTTATGAGGCTTCCCAGGAATGGCATCTTGATAATCCCAGCATTAAATCCAAACTCCTTTGATAGGCAGCTAAAGTGTTAACCACCTTTATAGCCAGATTTCTCACCAAAACTCATAGGAACCTGGATTTGGGTGGCATTTTATAATGGACAGATCACTTTTATATCCCCCACCATATTAAAGGTTCATTGTGTCCTGCCCACAGTATGTGGCCCAGTAATCTTTTATTGTATGCTCACATGAATCATCTTAGGGGTTAAGGGGAAGAGTGAGGCTTACAGAGGGTGCCTTGTCCAAGGTCATTAGGCTAGTATGGGGCTAAGGCAGGAGTGAATAGTTCCTGTTCCAGGCAGTTAAAATGAAAGCTTTCTTCCTTCTCTCTTTTTCTCCATCTCAATCTCATGCTTGTGATCCTCTATTTTTTAAAACTGTCATAGAAGTCCATAATTTGGTGTATTTTCTCAGTAACATAAACTCAAGCCTCTTTTAAAAATAACAATAGCTACCTGTTATTGAGGATTTAATTTTGTGTACTGCACTGTACTAAATGCTTTACATTTATTAACTTGTTTATTTTTAGCAGTAAATCTACAAGGGAGACATTATTATTCCCATTTATGAAAATCTTTAAATCAGAAAAACCTCTTCAATGACTTTTATTATAGCCATATAAAGCATATGGGGCAGATTAAATGTTTCCTCTTAAATACACATAAATCATTTCAAATACATACATATTTTATAATTTTTGACATATAGGTAATAATACACTTGAGATACAAAATCTATTTGGGCTAGGACAATAATTCTGAATAGAACTTGATTGGTTCTTGCAAAGATTATACCAGCAATCTATGATTTTAGCTCTCTGTCCAGTCTATCAATGGATAGAAAATATCAAGCACAGGGAAGGAAACTGGACATTTGTTCACCCTCTACTATGTGCCAGACACTGCACTTGGTGCTTGAAATATTTAGATGTTACAAGGACCCTGTGATACCTTTTAAAATTTTTCTAATTAAAGATTTGGCAATTGAAGCTCATGGGAAATTGAAAATGTTCTTCAAATACTTTAATTTGTCCCAGAAGAAAATACAAGTAAACTCATAACAATGGCTGAATCTTGGGTTTTAGGGCTTTATATAGGGAGAAATGTGTTTTAGAATAAAGCTGACTTGGATAGGTCCCGGGTCCAGACAGAATAAGACGCTCTATTTCCTGTGACCTGGGAAAGGGTTGGAGTGGGGTGGGGGTTGGGGGAGTTGAGATGAAAAATCAGGTCTGTTTGTGCCCAAATTTAATTCGCTTTTAAAAAAAACGAACTGCCTGCAAACAAATTAAACTCATGACCTCGGTCTACAAGAAATGAAGTCAGATAGATTAACCTGACATACACTCTTACATAAGAAATCCTTGAAAAGGAAGAGCTGATGAAATCAGGGAATCATATTTCCAGCAAGAAAATTTTAGGTAGTAAAAATACCAGTGAGGTACTTTGGTGCACCATATTATAATGCTATCAACCTTCTAAAAGATAACAAAAGTGGTGAAAAATTGATCCTTATTAATGTCATCCACAAGACATGCAACAATTTCTTGATATTATAACCCATAAGCTCTGAAAAAATAAAGCCTCTTGATGCTCCCATTAGCAAAAAGAACACCAAAGGAACACTTCCAAATCATTTGCAATGGTAGTAGATCATTTCAAAAATGCATTTCTCTTAATGACAGCACGTATTCTAAGCAGATATTTGAAAATAAAATGTTTTTTTTTTTTTTTTTTTTTTTTGTGGCAGCTGGCCAGTACAGGGATCCAAACCAGTGACCTTGGTATACTATAAGGCTGCATGCTAACCAACTGAGCTAACTGGCTAGCCTGAAAATAAAATTTCTGATGAGAACTGACAAATCAACAAAAGACTACCACTGTATTTGCTTCATTTGTAACTACATTGGGTGAAGGGTACAAGTGTTCAATTAGCCCCCCAGTGAAAGAAGTAACTAAAAGGGAGACCTGAAACATTCTTCCTTAGTGGTAAAGTCACCTGCATGTTTTATATTTGAAAGGAAATGAAATGAAAAGCAAGATTTTAAAATTCAGTAAATTTCATTGGGATGCATGTTTCTAAAGGCTCAGTGACTGCTTAACATTTCTAGAAAAAAGATAGATAGCCAGAAAAACAAACTAGAAACAAAGACAGAGCATTTGAAGCTGCAGGCCAGAGGTAAACCTAGAAGAGAATAATATTAGATCATGTAAAAAGTTCCTTATTTCTTTTTAAAGAGACACATGACCATGATGTGGAATTAGGATTTTGTTAAGACTCCACAGAAAGTTTTCTTTTCTTTTCTTTACTTTTTTTTTTTTTTTTTAAATTAGAAACTTAGAAAAGCAAATTGTGGGATAAGATGTCATGCTATTTGGTAATCCTGTTGCATATAATGTCAAGCACTTTTGCCTTTCTGGCTCAGACCCTTGCTGTTGCCTTCCCTTTCCTCATTTGTCATTCTAATCCTTCAGCATCCAACTCAGACTTTGCCCATCCATCAAGAGCTTCTCCTTTCCTGCTCTCTGACTGCGCTGCCCCACTCAGCTGCCTCTAGCCCCCCACAGTACCTACTGAATTTGCATTTCAGTGGGCGGTTGGATCTCTCCTTCCGAGTTCTGAAGGACAGCAACTAGGCACCATTTACCTTTCTCACTGTTATACTTATTCTCAGTTGTCCAGACCTCACCCATCTTGCCTCTCTCTGAATTCTACTCCATTAGCTTTCTTTCTATCCCATCCTCATCACAAAGCCCCATCGGAGAGCCTTTGCCCTGTGTCTGGGCTGTTCTTTCTTCTCCTCTTGCTCTATTTTCTACTTGTCATTCACATCTCACCTCAGAGAGGCCTTCAATGGCCTCTCCACATAGGTCAAATCTCCTTATGTTCATAACGCTGTGTATCTAGCATTAAGCACAATTACAATTCTAAATTTGTTTATTACGATCTTCCATCCCTACCAGACTATAATATCCATGTTCATATTTTGCTTATGATTGTATCCTTAGCACATTGCAGAGGGCTTTGCATATAGTAGATGGTTAATAAATATCTGTTAAAAGGATGAACACTATCAGATGTGCAATATTTGCATACTTGAATCTGCACAACTACTCAAAGTAAGAGTCAATTTTCACTGGTTTGTAGTTCAGGATGTTTACTCTTAATTTTTCTTCACTGTAACAAAAATAGATATTAAAATTTCACTTTTTCCACTTTTCACCATTTTTTCTAGTTCCAGTGAAATTCAGATGTAGTGACCTTGGCCTACATTATTTCTTCCCCAGATAATTCTAGGAACATTTGAACAGATAGATTAATAAAAGGAGAGGAAAAAAAGAAACTGAGTGGAAGAGAGAGATTCCCTGTATAGAGGACAAAATGATTTTCTAAGGGAATTTGATTAAACAAGTGTTAAATAGATGGACATTTCTATATTTGATATTCAAATTTCAAGGGCCTTTTTTCTTTACTAAAGTAGTCAAGTGCTTATAAATATGAGCTGTCTGATTCTAGAAGAAGCATAAAAAAGGCTGAGAATTCTGCCTTCATTGTTCAGGACAGTTGGCAATTCAAAGCCTACAATTTCGATGTACATTTAAATGCCAGTCACTAAAAAGACACTCTTCTAACCTTGTTCTTGCTTGTGCTAGAGCTACAAGCACACAGGTAAGAGCAGAACAAGGCACCTAAGAGAGCTAAGAAATTGGAGTTCAGATCCATGAGTCAACTTGGGCCAGAGATGCACAGATGTATTCATGTGAGTGAGAGGCTGACTGGAATTTTTTTTAATTTCTGACACTCTGGGAAAGAGAACTCCAGCGGATAGAGTTTGGAAAAGTAAAACGTATCCACCTTCTTTATACTAAGCCACGATGTTTTTTGTCTAAGTTTTTATTATAGACAACAGTGTGGTTTGATTTATCAATTTTAGGTCTTTTGCAAGACTCTGTGACTTATTTGGATGATAAAAATTTGGTTTTGTATTTTTATATGTCCAGCACTGAGCAAAGGACGTGATACTTAACAGATGCTCCAGAAACATTTGTTGAATGAATGAATTTCTACATCTTCCAAACTTGTCCTACTCTCCTCAATTAGTTTTAAGCATATTTTCTTAAATTGTGATTATCTTTCTTATATTACAGCTTTGCAAAGATATTTTAAAGCATTAGCAAAGGAATTAACCATTTAGTAGCCAGAGAAAGAAAAGAATGTGGTAGGAAAAAACTGAAGAAGTTAATCTTTGTACTTCAGCTCAAAATCACCTGCAATGCTTGGTTAAAATACAGAGTATAGGGTCCAATCCTGGATCTAATAAACCAGAATTCTCTAGATGGTGCTCAGGAATATGCTCTTAAAATACAAACAAAACACAATAACAACAACAACAACAACAAAACACAAAACAATACAAAACAAAACATTTACTTTTGAAGACCAGTGCTCTGAGTTTTAGATGATGGAGAGATGGGGAGAAAAAAAATTAGTCCTACCTGCATTGTTTTGTGTTGTTTTTTTTTTCATTTCATACCTGAATGCGAGAAAAAGACTCTATAACACCTTACCTGTGAATCCTCTTCATATTCCAAAGTGGAGTGAGGGTGGTATATTTGCGTGTGTGCACGTGTGTGTGTGTGTGTGTGTGTTGGGGGTTAGGTATGGGGTTGTCACTAAGCTTAATTGACTCTAGCTGTTTCTGTTTTCTCATGTCATGCCCAGGTAAAATAACAAACCTCAAATGCATTGAGATACTTTTGATTTCTAAAAAATATCTATTAGTGTTTTGGTTTTACAATGGATTTAAGAGCTATTTGCTATATGATTTTTTCTCTCTTTTATCCCCACTTTCTCAAAAAATTAATTATTAAGTGACAGGTATTTTAGACAAGAATCAAACATATAGACATTTATTCCTGAACACCCTGCAATTTTCCCCTAAAATAGAAAAAGCCAAGTTTTGTCTTAGAAAGACATGAAGGGTAAAGTAAGATATGAACTATCACTTATGGAATACTCAAATTTAAATTGGTGTATTATAAATTTGATTTTTTTTTTTTTTAGAAATGACAGACAGGACATGGAAGAGTTAAAAATATGTACATTCAATAACATAGTTATTCAGAAAAATTAAGAAATTTCAGAATTATGTACTTTGAGAATGAAAAGATTAAGAAGGGATTATTTTATATCTGCACACTTCTTAGGGAATAGATATGACAAGTGATCCTAACTGTTTGAGCAAATGTCAGCTACCAGCAGACACCACCAGCTTATATTGAAGAAAAGTCACAAAGAAATATAAAGAGATTCATCACACTGGGAATGGATAACATGGAATAAGTCAGCAAGGCCAGCAAACGAAGAAAATATTACAAGTATTATTTAAAAATAGTATTGGCAAGAAGAGGTTGAGGAGAAAGCAGAGTAGGCTATAATAATAATTATAACTCAAAGATGGGCCAGACCTAAATGTACACCTTGGCCTCTTTCCATCCTAAAATGTTCTACATTACCAAAAATGTGTTATGATTTATACTCAGATCCAAGTCTAGACTGGTTTAGCTTTCCTGTGTTTAAGTCTGCTTCTTTCTTACAAGAATGCTAGTCATCTAGATCTCATGTGAAATATGCAATTAATGTATAAAAATAAAATTCAGTTGAGGAAGGTAGTTTGTCCTTAAAATGATATTAAAAATATTAGCATTTGACAAGGTCTACCTTTGACAAAGTCTACCTAATTATATCCAGTCCCATACATATGTTCAAGATGAATATGCAATTGATTCATGGAAATAAATTTCAGTTGAGGGTAACTACCATGTTATTAAAAAGAAAATAGAAAAAAAATAGGAAAGTAACATTTCTGTAAAAATGTCTGGCTAATCATGTAAAAGCTCATATACATATTCATTGACAAGTAAATGCTGTTAGATTTATTAACTGATTGAGGTCAAGATTGATTCTAAATATTTTTGCATAATGGAAATATGTTATATTAAGTAATCTTGAATTAAATGAATCACTGAGAAAGCTTAGTAATATATTTTATACTAAATAAATCACAGGGAAAAAATCTTTGAAATAGACTTGATTTTTGTAACTAAAATATTCTGTTTAAACATAAAAAACATCAGCTCTTTTTAAAAATGGTGCTCGGGCAGGCCCGGTGGCGCACTGGAGAGTGCGCCGCTTGGGAGTGCAGCGGCGCTCCTGCCGAGGGTTCGGATCCCATGTGGAGATCGGTTCCCGCTCACTGGCTGAGCATGGTGTGGGCGCAACACCAAGGGTTGCGATCCCGTTGCCGGTCCCCGGTACGGGCACGACACTGAGGGTTGTGATCCCGTTACCAGTCAGTAAAAAAGAGACAAAAAGGAAAAAAATAAAATAAAATAAAATAAAATAAAAATAAATAAATAAAAATAAAAATGGTGCTAATTCTAGGAGATAGGATTTATAATGGTCAATTATTTCTACCATGAAACTATAATACGTAATGAGAGTGTTAATATGCAAAATAAAATATGAGTTGATGATAAGAAAGGAAAACCAATTCACATGTGATACCCAGTGGATATATTAGAATAAAGCATTCTGATGATCAAAGAACATCCTATATACTATAATGTTGTTATCTATTAAACCTGTGCCTTTCTGAGTGTAGCGAATGGCAACCGTGACCTTATCTTTATACGTCTGCTTCAGGTTCTAACCAGATTGTGGTACACGCTTGTCCCTGCATAAGAGTAGCAGATGCCCAAAGCACAGTGAAAGGGATAGAAAAGGACTTCTAATCAGGAGAGATATTCAAATCATTTTCTAACAGGTAAGGCTAGGACACTAACCCATTAGGACAGCTCTCTTGGAGGGTGGGCGGTCCCCTCTTCTCTGCTCTATCAAGGGTAAACCATTTAGATGCTGGTTGATGGCAGGACCTTGGGAAGGGGGCTTGAGTTTGGCCTGCATGGCCTGGGTATAGATAAGCTACTATTTACCCACTAATTTAAAAGAGTTCAACTATTTAAGAACAGTGACAGTTGTATCTGTCTAAATGTTAGGCTTCTGAATTTTCCCCCATAGGTCACAGTGAGTGAGCCTCTGGGGAAGGTTTCAAGCAGGAGACTAACCTGAGAAGGTTTTTATTTTAGAAAGAACCTTCTGGTAGCATTGTTGAAGATGATCGATTGCAAGGGTTTGAGAAAAGATACAAAGGAATTGGTTCCAGAACCTCAGAAAAGAATTGAGGTAGTGGCTAGGGAGTAGAAGCGAATGAATATATGTGAGAACTATTTGGGGGGCATAATTTTATGTGGTCATTGACAGTTGAAACTGGGGTGGATGTGACTTTCACTCCAAGGATTCTGGCTTGGGCTACTGTGGAAAATAGTCCCATTTCCTGGGAGAGGAGAAAAGATGTACTAGTGTATGCTGTTTATTTAGTTTGTTGATTGATTGATTGGCTTTACTTATTTATTTAATTTTCTGAGAAGAGTCATGTTTATAAGCTTGCAAGTATAAGTGCTAATACATTAACCTGTGCAACAGTGCCATTTTCTCTCTTAGGCAACTAAAAAGAAGCAGGAAAGGAAGGTTGAGTAGAATTTCATGAGCACCTGTTACACTGTTTTATCTGATTTTAGAATCACATTCATGCTGTACAGAGAATGTACTGTTGTAATTTTACAGATGAGAATCCTTACTTAGCAGGACTGAGTTGCTGGTTATGTCTTCTTCCCTCCCCACACTTTTTCATAGTCAGAAGGTGGCAGCGTCACAATTCAAACCCAGTTCTGTCCATCTCCAAAGTCTTAGTCTTTTAACAGCATGAAAATGCCTCCAAAATGAAAAGAGGAAACAAGAATGAAAAGAAAGGAAAAGGGAAGAACAACAACAAAAACTATTTAGAGTTTCCAAAGACGAAAGAAGCAAATCCCAATGAACGGGACTGAGCAGAGATGCTTAGCCATGAGAAGTTTACCACTGCCAAGACAAGTTCACAGTCCTCCCTAAAGGTGCCAGGAGGTTAAGACAGGGTCTTAGCTCCTTACAAGCATCCTTAGCCTGCAGGCCATCTGAACATGCAGCCGATAAGGGAACTGGTGTCACTTTTTGGCCAAACCACTGGCTCTCCAGATTTCTGCTTTTAGAACAGTGTGTTTCAATGTGGGCTGCTGCAGATCCTCACATCATTTTCAGTCTATGGGGTAAGTGAGACTAAGCCAATGGAAACATTTATAAAAATGTGACAGAGTAATGGTATATCTGTTGGATCCAGTAATTTACAAATGGGCTAATATTTTGTATGACTTTGTGTTTCATTTTTCTTTCTTCTTTTTTTTAAATTTAATTTAATTTTGTCAATATACAACGTGGTTGATTATTGTGGCCAATTGCCCAAGCCTCCCTCCCTCCTCCATTTGCCCCCTCCCTCCCAACAATGTCCTTTCTGTTTGCTTGTCGTATCAATTTCAAGGAACTGTAATTGTTATGTCTTCTTCCCTCCCCACACCCGGTTTTATTGTGTGTATTTATTTATTTATTTTTAGCTCCCACAAATAAGTGAGAATATGTGATATTTCTCTTTCTGTGCCTGACTTGTTTCACTTAATATAATTCTCTCTAGGTCCATCCATGTCGTTGCAAATGGCAGTATTTCATTCTTATTTGTAGGTGAGTAGTATTCCATTGTGTAGATAAACGAAATTTTCCATATCCACTCATCTGATGATGGACATTTGGGCTGGTTCCAACTCTTAGCTATTGTAAAGACTGCTGTGATGAACATTATACCTTCGACTTGATGATTTCCATTCCTCTGGGTATATTCCCAGCAGTGGGATAGCTGGGTCATATGGTAGATCTATCTGCAATTGTTTGAGGAACCTCCATACCATTTTCCATAGAGGCTGCACCATTCTGCAGTCCCACCAAAAATGTATTAGAATTCCTTTTTCTCCACAACCTCACCAGCATTTATCATTCACAGTCTTTTGGATATTAACCATCCTAACTGGGGTGAGATGGTATCTCAGGGTGGTTTTGATTTGCATTTCCTGAATACTGAGTGATGTTGGGCATTTTTTCATATCTCTGTTGGCCATTCATATATCTTCCTTTGAGAAATTCCTATTTAGCTCTTTTACCCATGTTTTAATTGGGTTGCTTGTTTTTTTCTTGTAAAGTTGTTTGAATTCCTTGTATATTCTGGGTATTAATCCAGATGTATATTTTTCAAATATTTTCTCCCATTCTGTTGGTTATCTTTTAACTCTGCTAATTGTTTCTTTTGCTGTGCAGAAGCTTTTTAGTTTGATATAATCCCATTTGTTTATTTTCCTTTGGTTGCCCAAGATTTTGGGGTCATATTCATGAAGTCTGTGTCCAGTCCTACTTCCTGAAGTGTTTCTCCTGTTTTCTTTAAGAAGTTTTATTGTTTCAGGGTGTATATTTAATTCTTTAATCCATTTTGAGTTGACATTAGTATATGGTGAAAGGTATGGGTCTAGTTTCATTCTCCTGCATATTGATAGCCAGTTATCCCAGCACCATTTGCTGAAGAGGCAGTCTCTTCTCCATTGTATAGGCTTGGTGCCTTTGTCAAAGACCAGATGGCTGTAGGTGTATGGGTTGATTTCTGGATTCTCTATTCTATTCCATTGATCAGTGTTTCTATTTTTATGCCAGCACCATGCTGTTCTAGTTATTATAGCTTTGTAGTATAGTTTAAAGTCAGGTAGTGTGATGCCACCAGCTTTATTTTTTTTGCTCAGCTTTGCTTTGGCTATGCATGGTCTTTTGTTATTCCATATAAAAGTCTGGATGGATTTTTCCATTTCTGATAAAAATGTCATTGGAATTTTGATGGGTATTGCATTGAATTTGTATATCACTTTGGGTAGTATGGACATTTTCACAATGTTGATTCTTCCAATCCAGAAGCATGGGATATATTTCCATCTTCTTGTATCCTAATTTCTCTGAGCAGTGGTTCGTACATCTCATTGTAGAGATTTTTCACATCCTTGGTTAACTCAATTCCTAAGTATTTTATTTTTTGGGTGGCTATTGTAAATGGGCAGGCTTTCTTGATTTCTCTTTCTGCATGTTTACTATTGGAGAATAGAAATGCTACTTATTTTTGCGTTTTGATTTTGTATCCCGCTACTTTGCTGAAATCCTTTATCAACTCCAAGAGTTTTTTTGTAGAGGCTTTAGGCTTTTCAATATATAGGATCATGTCATCTGCAAACAGGGACAATTTGACTTCATCTTTTGCAGTCTGGATGCCTTTTATTTCCTTCTCTTCTCTGATTGCTCTGGCTAGTACTTCCAACACTATTTTGAATAGGAGTGGTGAGTGTGGGCATCCTTGTCGAGTTCCTGTTCTTAATGGAAATCCTTTCAGCTTTTCCCCATTCAGGATGATATTGGCAGTGGGTCTATAATATATGGCTTTAATTATGTTGAAATAATTTCCATCTATACCTAACTTATAGAGGGTCTTTGTCATGAATGTGTTTCAATTTTCAAGTAATTGGTATTGCATTGTACAAAAGAATCTATCTGTGTTGAATTGGGGGCAAAGGAACAAAAACTGGCCCTTCAACAGATAATTTGAGAAGTAATGCTACAGAGAATCAAAAAGAAAAATGTGAGAACCTGACAGTTGTTTTTGTGCTCTTGGTAAATGAGACTTAATGTCATTTTTTAGTGAACTGCCTTCACAAAGCCATCTATTGACCCCATATATAAATATAATCAAATGATTTGTGTCATTCAAAGGTACACAATAGGTGAACCTGTTTTGTGTAATTTAACAAAAAATCCAATTTACATAACATATTAAAAGAAGCATTATCAACTTGTTTTCTCCTCAAAAGACTGTAGCTATTAAACTCCTTAATTACTTCATTTTCACTCTCAGTGTAACATTAGCAGTTTAGCACTTCAAGTACAAAAATGATTAATGAGCCTGAGAATTCTTTCGCATACATATCACTTTGCAGCTTGACATAACCCTGGAGCCTGTTCTGTGTTGTAGCCATGGACGTACTTCTATAGCAAATATCTTATTGCATGTTAAATGCCTAATCATTGCAAAGTATGCATAATTATAGTCATCTTTCCTGTTTCTTCTGTGCAAATAGAAAAGACAACAAATCAAACACATTCAAGTGTAACTAACTTTTAAAACAAAAGTATAAATCTGTAGGGAACACCTTGATTTTTGCATTGTAACTGTCCCCTAAAATTCAATTGTGCTTTGTGCTCAACTCTCATCCATTTAAAAAAGTATATTTTTAAATTTTTGAACAGGAAGGAAAACTCTTTTCTATATTTATATCTATATGAGTACGGCGACTCAGAAAAATATGACCAGAGTAAAGACCACATTGTGGATTTAGAGAATAAGATTTTATTTGGAGTTTCTGTGAACAATATCTGTAGGGGGCTATTTCTGTCTAGCCATCCTTGACCTTCACTGGTGTCACGTGTCTACATGTCTCTTCTAGCTTTACTGAATTTCCTTTTTGATCTCCGAGGTGATCCCATATTACCCATATTGCTATCTTTGTCTAGTCATTCATGAGGCTTAATCTTTTAAGTGTGATCAGTGGTACTGTGTGTCTTTGCCTTCCCTTGGTTTTTCTACTGTATTTTGTGGAGTTCATTTATGACTATGTATTGTCCCCGCCTAATAACCCTCTTCTCACTGCATCCTCATCACCTGTAAGCTATGCTCCACCCAAATTCAGTACTGAATTAAGAAGAGTAAATGAGCTTTTGCTCAGAACTCATAGAACTGCACTTCTTAGGCTTGTTGCCATGATGCAACATTGTAGCTACTATAAGGTAAATCAGGCGATTTCCAGGGGTCTCACAATTGCAAGGGAAGAGCAGAGCTGCAGACCACTTGCTAAACCCTAAATCAGGTATCCCGGTAGTATTGTTCACATAGGTAAATATATTTGGCATAAATACGTACCTATTTCCATTTCCTTTTAGTGGGAGATATTTAGTTTTGAGACAAAATAAGTACGTCTGATCCATTGACATGAACATGGTCACATATTTAGTATAAATTTTATAAACCACGCATGTACTCTGGTAAAGCACAGGTAACATTATCTCACTGCACAGGTCTGTACTACAAGTGCAGTCTTGTGGCTGGGCATCGTTGACCTACACTCGGCCCACTGAAATGCAGTCAGCAAAGGCCCTTATGCATTGTTCCCAAGCAAGACTCTGATATGATACAATCACGACTCTCTAACTCGACCTTTACTTGATGAGTAGGGTTTCCAGATAAAATTCAGGACACCTAGATAAAAAAACAAAGAATTGTTTTTAACATAAGTATGTCTCAAATATTACATGAAGTACAGTTATAATAAAAGCTTACCTCTTGTTTGTCTGAAATACAAATTACACCGGCTGGCCTCTATTTTTATTTACTAAACCTGGCAATCCTATTTATAAGTGGTACTTTATAAGCAGCAAAGATCATTTGAAACAGTACATTTCCTGAGGTTAGTGACTAATAAGAGTATTCCCATATCCCCAAATGCCATAGAAGTGGGAAGGAATGTGAAAAAATAGAGACTCAAGAGTGGGCATCAGCCTTGGAGAACGCAGGCACTCCGCGGTGCTTGCCCACGCTACGCCAGCCTGCCCGGGGCCTACATGGGCTTACGTTAGCCTACACCAGCCCACGCAGGATCACGCAAGCCCACGCTCTCCATGCTGGCTGGCTGGCTTGGAGCACTTGCCTGGTGGATGGTTCCGCTTTGTGGAGGAGAGTTGGGCTGGTTTCCATGTAAGCCCTAGTTCGTGGTCCACACTATGCTCTGGCGCCTCCGAAGTTGGAGAGTGGCATAACTAAGAAATGCTTCCTTTATGGTGCTGCAGGACCCATTGAAGAAAATCTGTAAAATTACATACAAATACTCAACCCTTGCCGGTGTGGATTTTGAAATTGCTAAGAACCAGTGCATCCAACCTATTTGTGGATTGAGCTAATAAAAATAATTTAACAGTCTGGTATAATGGATATGGGGAAGCTGATGGTAAAGATATTTGTCCGGAATTTTTTATGCAAATCTTTTTTATTGGTTATAAATATTCATGATACAAAGATGATTGTTACCACTCATGCCCAAGATGTGATGGCCAGATCCCTACTGGCAGCATTCCCATTACCACAAATTGTGATTATACCCCGTGTCCCCCACCAAATTATCCCCAACATCCCTCTCCATCCCTGCTTCCCCCACTCCACTTTGTATCCCTAGATATGTTCTCTCCCTCTGCAAGTCCAACACACCACTGTGGTCTTTCTTTCCTTTTTTTCTTTATCTCTTAGCTCCCACTTATTAGTCAGTACATGTGGTATTTATCCCTCTGTGCTTTGCTTATTTCACTCAACATACGTTTCTCCAAGCTCATCCATGTTTTTGCAAATGGGAGAATTTCATTCTTTTTTATGGCAGAGTAGTATTCCATGGTGTATATATACCACAGTTTCCTTATCCAATCATCCATCGATGGACATTTAGGTTGATTCCATATCTTGGCTATTGTAAAGAGTGCTGCAATGAACATGGGAGTGCAGGTATTCCTTCAACATGATGATTTCCATTCCTCTGAGTATATACCCAGAAGTGGGATTGCTGGATTGTATGGAAGATCTATCTGTACTTGTCTGAGGAAACTCCATACTGTTTCCATGATTGTTGTACTAATTTGCAGTCCCACCAATACTGTAGGAGCGTTCTCTTCTCTCCACACCCTCGCCAGTATTTGTTATTCATCATCTTTTTGATTATAGCCAGTCTAACTGGGGTGAGGTGATATCTCAATGTGGTTTTAATTTGCATTTCCCTGATGACGAGTGATGCTGAGCATTTTTTCATATGTCTGTTGGCCGTTTGTACGTCTTCCTTTGAAAAATGTCTATTCAGCTCCTTTGCCTATTTTTTAATTGGGTTATTTGTTTTTTTACTGTGTAATTGCTAGAGTTCCTCGTATGTTATAACACTGTCAAAGAGGAAAGCCAAGAAGGAAACACAGCGAAGAAGAGAGATGAATTGTGTTTTTAAAAAGATATTTAAATCCAATATCTCTAAAGTATAAAGGAAAGTGTATTAATGGGTGGTTTTTAAACAAAATATGTTTTGTTGTTTACAAAATGAATTTGTTGTTCTCTGCCTAGGACTATATTAAAGTCCAAAAGAGTAGCAAAGCATGAATGAACACACATACACACAACCTTTTTAATTAGAACAAGAAAGTTATTTCTTTTGGTCTTTTTGCTTTAAGATTTTTTTTTTGTTGTTTTTTGTTTTTTTGTTTTTGCTGTAAGTTGGCTTGGTTGGCTACCGTCACCATAACAAATTGCTAATTGACTTTGGTAAATATATTTGTCACTTTCTCCAGTCACTATAACTTTTCAAGAAAAAGTAGATTTAATTCTACAATGTTTTGGGGGCTAAATTTTACCAGTACTGCATATTTATTCAGCAGTGGTTTTCTAAGTGTAAGTGTGTCACATATTAATAATTTGCATCTTGAATTTGACAATTTTATTGTAGTATGGAGATATTTATTGCTTTTAAAGACATCAATTCTACTTTCAGGCATAATTTTAAGTTCACTTAAGGCCATTTCTATTGAAGAGGTGTGTACATATTTCAAGATGGTCATGTTGTTTTTAATTGCAAGCAAGTGAATGAAATCATTCTTGGGCTATAATATCTACTGAATTACCTTTTAAAAAATACTTTTGGGAAATATACAGTGCCTACTATCCAAGATAGTTTTGTTGACTAATGAGCTTCTTACCTAGATTTATGGTACTGTTACCCTGTAAAATAATCTTTGTAAAATATGTCACAGACTGGGTCTGCCTAAAGCTTAAGTATAAATCTCATGTTTCATGTGTTTGTACTGCAACTGTGAACTAAGACAAAATTTCTTGCCCCCCAAAAAAATAATAATACAGCAATGTACAGCTCTGGAGGGCTACATTGTCTCACTGATGTCTTTTGCTTAGGCCCTCATCTACAGCTGCCTGCCTTATTTGGATCTTGTGACATAATCCTAGTAACTCTACTCTCCTTCTGTTTCTGTGAGCATGTCTTTGTTTGCCTCATTCTAGTAACTCCATCCATTTTTCATTCTTCCAGATGACCCGTTCTGAATATCTTTCTGGTGACTGCAGATCTGACCCGTCCTCTCCTGGTGATTGATGTTCTGACTTTGTCTTATACTGCTGTAACAAAGTATAGTTATCCCTTGGAATCCACAGGGGATTGGTTCCAGGACCCCATGGATACCAGAATCCAGGGATGCTCAAGTCTCTGACATAAAATGGCCAAGAATTTGCGTGTAAGCTATTCATATTTTCTCGTATACTTTAAATCACCTCTAGATTACTTATAATACTTAATATAATGTAAGTGCTATGTAAATAGTTGTTATACTGTACTGTTTTTAAATTTGTGTTATGTTTATTATTGTATTATTATTATTATTTTTTATTTATTTTCAAATCTTTTCTATCTGTGGTTGGTTGAATCCGTGGACGTGGAACTCGCAAATAGGGAGGGCTGATTGCCATAGACTGGGTAGCTTGAAAACAACAGAAACTTATTTCTCACAGTTCTGGAGGATGGGAGTAAAAGATCAAGGTGTGAGCATGGTGGGGTTCTGGAGAGGGGCATCTTCCAGTTTGCAGACTGTAGATTTCTCCTTATAGCCTCACCTGGTGGAGAGTCGAAAGCAAGTTCTTTGGGGTCTCTTTTATAAGGCCACTAATCCCATTCATGGGGATTTCACCCCCATGACTTAATCACCTCCCAAAGGACCCACCTCCTAATGCCATCACACTGGGGGTTAAAACAAACATATGATTTTTAGAGGGACATAAACATATAGTCCACAGCAGACGCCAACCTTCAGCATGGTAGCTTTAGAATTTCTATGTAGTTAGATATTGCTTGGGGAATGGTTTGGGCATGGGAAAAGAGCAGCTTGCCTTGTGGCCATGTTTGCATTGCAATCATTCTGTTTTTAATTAAATTGCATATTTATTTGGGGGTGGCTCAAAGGTTGTGATGAAAATTTATAAGGGTTTTTTTTCTAGCCATTAATTGGTAGTGAGACTGGATTCAAGGCTGAGAATCTGAAAAAACTGTCTTCTTCAGTTTTGTGTTCCCAGCTTTGTATATAAATTGCATATGGCTGTAGCGTCTTGGATTATTGATCTAGTGTCATAAATTCCTTTTCTTAGATTCCAAATAGCCATACTCATCCCAACTTTTGTGATACCCTATTTCTCCTACTTGAAGTTCTCTATTGGCAAATGCTTGTATTGGAAACTACTTATCTTATTATGTTATCCTCCAGTTATAAAAATATTCAATATACTGTGGGCCAGAAAAAGCATAACATAGTCATGAGATTTGTCCTAAAACACACCTGGAACTGAATTTGTCTTATACCAGTGATCTGTTTACTTAACTTCTCTGATTGTTTTACATTTTAATAAAACAAGGATAATAATATTCATTCTCTCTTATAGTGGTGTATTAGTCCATTTCTATTGCTTACTAAAAAATACAAAGAACTGGGTAATTTATAGAAAAATAAAATTTATTGCTTACAGTTTCAGAGGGTGGGAAATCTAAATTCCAAGGGGCACAACTGGTGAAATCCTTGGTGGTGGCGATGATGGAGCAGAGAGAGCATAGGATAGTTCCTCATGCACTCTCCTTTTAAAGCCCTCAGAACAACACTCATGACCACCATTATTAATCCATTCACTATGGCATGGTCCAACAATCTAATCACCTCTTCAAGGCCCCACCTTTCAATTACCGTAATAGCTTTTCCCACCCTCAACAGTTACAGTGGGGATTAAGCCTCAATGAAGTTGGGGGGTGGGGCATCCAGTCTACAGCAAGCGGTTAAGAGGATTAAATGAGGAAACTTAAGTGTTTGACAAATACTTGACAATCAGTAAGCACTCATAAATATTGCCCTTATCTATTATGTTGAACAAAGATGGACTTTGTCCAACATACTTATCCATGTTGTAGATAAACATAGATATTCAAAATGCTGAGTCATTTATTCAACAAACTATCTTTTAAGTGCTAATTTATTCCAGGTCCTCTACTAAGGTGAGGTGGGCTAGTAATTTATTAGAAATGATAATAGGGAATATGACATGTTAGAGTTAAGAATAGCTGGAAGATGTGATGGTTACAGGTAGAGCAACGTAACTGAAATGTGCCCAAAAAGTGGAAGATAATTAGGAAATAATAATAATTGAGTTAATTTTAGTGCAGAAAATTAAAAGGTGAACTTGGAAACATTTCTGAGTCTAGAAAGGGTGCAATTTTGAGAAATTCTACAAGTATGGATTTTATGGATAAATGTTAAAGGTTTCTAAAGCGCATGTAGAGAATCTCTGCTTTGTTTCCACAGACATTAAGAATATCACCATTATAAACACTTCGGTGCTGTGCTAATTGCTTATTTATGTGCACAACTCCAATCTAGACCAAAAATATTTTGAAAGTAGGATGACCAGCCATCCCATTTGTCCAAGCCTGAGAGGTTTCCCAGAAAGCAGGACTTTAATTTCTAAGTCCCAGGCAATCTGAGACAAGTTGGTCGCTCTCTCGTTTAGGCTAGGCCAAGACTGTGTCTTAATCTTCATGTATACCAGAACCTTGTAAAGTTTCTGGTGCAATGAAAGATCTTAATAAGTACTATTGGTGACCCTTAACTTCAACTAGAGCCTTGTAATTTTGTCTGGGTAGTCAACTAGAATAGATTTCGTTTCCTTAAGGCTGAGAAATTGGGAAAAGTAGAACTGTTTGGCTGACAGTAAAGCTAAGAGCCAACCTAATCTGTAATACTGGGAAAAAAAATCTAGAGTCTTTCTGTAGTCTGTACTTGTAATTTTATGTTCTAGGTTTATTTGGACCGTCATAGTTTTTACAATATAGCAAAATTGCCACTTGTACTCAGTTAAGAAGCATCACAGTGTAATGAAATCAAAATAGGGGATGGAATCAGAGTAACTGGATCCCAGCTACAACTATACCATCTTCTAATAATAAACTTGAGTAAGTCACTTAAACTCTTGAAGAGTTATTGCCCCTAACCAAAAACACATGTATAACAACTTTTTTTTGTAGGAAACAATCCCATATTATAACTTAAAAAAAAAATAGATTCACAAAAATTATAAGATGACAGTATTTCATTCAATTTTATAGCTGAGTAGTATTCCATTGTGTAGATATACCACATTTTCCGTATCCGCTCATCCGATGATGGACATTTGGGCTGATTCCAGCTCTTGGCTACTGTGAAGAGTGCTGCAATGAACATTGGGGAACAGGTATACCTTCGACTTGATGATTTCCATTCCTTTGGATATATTCCCAGCAGTGGGATAGCTGGGTCATATGGTAGATCTATCTGCAACTGTTTGAGGAACCTCCAAACCATTTTCCATAGGGGTTGCACCATTTTGCATTCCCACCAACAATGTATGAGAGTTCCTTTTTCTCCACAACCACACCAGCATTTATCGTTCACCGTCTTTTGGATTTTAGCCACCCTAACTGGGGTGAGATGGTATCTCAGTGTGGTTTTGATTTGCATTTCCCGGATGCTGAGTGATGTTGAGCATTTTTTCATATGACTGTTGGCCATTTGTATCACACACACACACACACACACTCTCACACACACAAAAAGAAAACAAAGAACAACAACAACAAAAAAAAAACCGGGGGAGGGGGGTGGAGAGGAAGATATAACAACCACAATTTTTTTTGAAGTTCTTACAACAAGAAAATGGAGGGGACACACTTGGGTGGGAGGGGGGAGAGGGAGAAGGGAGGGAGGTTTTGGTGATGGGACACAATAATCAACTACATTGTATATTGACAAAATAAAAATAATAAAAAAAAAATTATAAGATGAGATGAATTCTAAATATCCTAATTACCAGACGTACCATAATGATAATGATATGCCTATGGAGATTATTCAAATCACTGTTGCCAAGCTGTATTAGTCTGTTTCTGTTGCTTATAACAAAATACACAGTAATGGGCGATTTATAAGAAAATGAAATTTATTGCTTACAGTTTCTGAGGCGGGGAAGTCTAAAGTCCATCTGCTGGTGGTGACAGTGACCCAGAGGTCTCACATTGCAAGATGGTGAATGCAGAGAGAACAGAGAGAGAGAGAGAGAGAGATTCTCCTCTCTCTTCTTCTAAAGCCCTCAGAACCACGCCCCGACCACCATTTTTAATCCATTCTCTAGGGCAGAGTACGTTCCTACAATCCAATCACCTCTTCAAGATGCCAACTTCCAATTACCATAATAGGAATCCCCACCCTCTTAACAATCACAGTGGGGGCCAAGTTTCTATCATATGAAACTTTGGGGACACAATTCACGCTTCAGTGAGTTTTGGGGGGACATAATTCAATCCACTACACAAGGTATGATACTGAAAAGAACTAAACTACAAAAGTTGAATTTCCATGTGCACACTTGAAAAAGAACACCTATGGTCACAATTCCCAGTCAATAGTATTGATTAAGTAAAATTAAGTTCTCCTGAAGTTTAAGCCTTTAGCTTCCTTAAGTGCCCACACTGGTTCAATTGTTCATGAATTACAGTTATGTTTTTTCCTCAAGTCTTTCAAAAGGGCTCATTTAAAAAACCTGGAATATGTATTAACAAATAAATCAAAAGGACAAAGAGACGTGCTTATTTCAAATTATGTCTTGAAATCATAATGTAAACTTAATTTCAGGGGCCCCACATATTTTCTAACTGCTAAATGGAGTATCCTAGTTATAATTTTGTATCCAACCTAAACAAAAATTATAAAATTTGTTCCAACACAACTGCCAGCCAAAAGGACATGGACATATTTAATAGTAAAAACAATGCTACTTACTGCATTCAATACGCATTTTGTCCTTTGCAATTTTTTTTATTGTAAAGGTACACTGAGCTGGTAGTCCAGTGTTCATGTGTTACTCATCAGCTATGTTGAAATTAATATAGTTTTCCCCAGTTGGCTGTGATGTCTACGAAGGAACTATGATGACAAAGATGTCTGGATTTCTAGTCCATCTGGGTGGCACAATGATAAAAATCATTCAGAAGCGCTGTCTGGGCTACATTTACTGAACAAGAGGAGAATATGCATGAAGAAACTGTAGAAGCTTAATGCATCTGGTCAACAAAGAAATTTATTTTGGCTGGAGAAATTAAAAACCTCTTTTTCCAATAACTTATTCTTCCAGAAATACTAGAACAGGATCTGGGCCATCCTACAGATCCTTAGTATGTGGGCATTTTTCAGTGGCAGCATCGAAGTCACTGAACTGTTTTCTCTGCTTAGCCAATCTAATGCGAAATATGATTGAAACCAGTAGTTCTGCACTGGGATTTATTTATTTTCCAGTGCTTTCCTAAACGAGTTTTATATTATTCAGAGCACAGTGTTAAATTGATTCACCTTTCTCAGGATGACAATTGTAAGCAATTTGATTAGCTTTTCTCTATTTTCATCTTCTGACATGTTCTGTTATAACAAAGAAAAATTATAGCCTTTTTTTCTTATTGAAAATAATTTATATTCAGTAGTGTTTTTGCGCCTGCAAGAACAAAGTCTCTACAGGCTTAAATATCAACATTTGTAACTGTATTGGTATGATGGTATTAAGAACAGTTCTAAAGACAAATTACACTTTTAAATGTTCATGATACTGAGTTTATCCCTCAGACCTTATAATTGAACTTTGTAAACCAGACACATTCCCATGTGTTTTATCTAGCGAAGCAAGAAATGACTATTAAAAATAAAATTAGGATGGTTTTTATATGACTACTTAACATGATAAATGAAGGGCGTCTTGTTACCATGAGAGACATAACTTTGTTGATCACTTAGTTAAAAGCTGCTAAATGAGTGAATGAAAAGATAAAACCTAGAGAGGGGCTGGTATCTTTCCTCCTGGGGAAGCGGTTTGCTCTAACAAAGATTTAATGACCACCTAATAGGAGTAGTGATGCATTGGAGAACCTTGATTCCTCTTTCTCTTCCTTCCCATGCCTTTCACAGCTAAGCCCACTGCTGCTGCTCATACCTAATTTCACCTGCCTTTCTTTCTGTCCAGTTTTCTTCTTGGAACAGGTTCCTGGCATCCTATCTAACTTCTACTAATTCTGTTTCCTGGCTGTGGGTCATGCTCCTCATATCTACCACCTGTGTTCTGGTGGGAGTACAACAGTTATAGCTACCTGCCAGCCCTGCCACCCACTTGAAAGCAATTCCTTATTTCCAGTGTCCTGCTTGGGACTCTTCACTTCAATCCTTTTAAAAATTCCTCATTCCTGTGGGCTTTCTACTTCCTCATTTCCAGGGTCCCTTCTTAACAGACCAATACTCTGGGTTGGTAGCACATTCAGTGGTGAATATCCTACTTATAGGCCATTGCCCTGATCACTGTCCTCTGTGATTAGAGGGAGCTGAGCAGCACACTAGCACTGGTCCCCTGATAGGGGAAGATACAGGGTGAGACATGATTAACTGAGATACTGAGGTCTTTGAGGGCATGATCCATGACTCTTGTTGACCACTGTCTCCCCCACACCTGAGTGCCTTCAACATTGATCCTCAGTGTTGAATATGTGAATGAGTAAATGGGTGTACCTATTTCACAAATTACCTAGGACTAACATTGGCCATAAGGATGGATGCTATTTATTTTATTGGAAGTTTGGAACTGTGAAATCCCTGTGTATGTTCACAGTTTTTAAAATGTGTGATGAATCTGCATTTTTTAGCTGAGTATGTATAGTCAAATGAGAATCTTCTTTTTTGTGGGGTGGGGAGTAATCAAAAAAACACAGTATTTCTTTCAGGGTGTTGAATATGCATTGTATTAGATTAACACTGAACCAGACCATTGTCCTTTGACTTTCATTTTGAAATCACACAGTGTGGGTTTTTTTTGTTAAAAAAACTACTTTAAAAATTGTATTGACTTCTCAAACTAAATCGAAGCTTATTTAGCTTAACAGTTGGCTAATGCAGTTATTTTTTCTAGTCACATATTTTCTTCTTTTCTAATGACTATTTCCTTCATTATTTGGGGGCTCAGTAAGATAAAAAAAAACCAACAACATTCAAATGCCTCCTGTTGACCAAAGTACTTCTTTTGTATTGTTGAAAAATTTCTCTCTCCCTCTCTCTCTCTCTCTCATACACACAATCCCACCACCCCTCCTTCTTCCCCATTCACTCAATGAAGGAATATAATTTAAATGTCTACTATTTGTCAAGTATGGAGATAGACTTTGGGGGTATAGTGATGAAAACAACTATCATAATTCCTTTCTCATTACTGATTTTGTGCCAACAAAATATTTTGAAGGAGGAGTATTTTAGATATATCAATTGTTTTAGTTATTATCTAAATTAAAATAGGTCCAATGGCATTTATCCTAGATGTGTTTTAAGTGTTCTAATTTTCAAATAGTCTGAATTATTTACCTGAATCTCAAGCTATGAGTCCTAATATTGGTTTTGGAAAATATGGTCCTCTTGGAGATATACTTATTTAAAAATAAACATAACCACTTCAGAATTATTACATTTTCCTTTGTTCAAAGCAAATTTATGTTTTAATAGCTTGCAGAAAAGAATATTTCAAAACTCTTAATGCTTTTTGAAGTTGGAGAGTATATAAGTTTCGTGGTATGCATGATTTATTAAGAATTTGTTAGGCCAAAATTAACTCATCGTACTTGAAAAATATTCAGTTCTATTTTTATATCACATATGCAATGTGCGCACATTTTATACACTTAAATCCCCAGGTCAGTGGACCTGGCAATGTGGATTTAAAACAAATAAGAAACACATATATTTTAGTTTTATTTTAATGCACGGTACAAACACTAAAAAATATAGCCTGGTTGTTGTACATAGAGAAATTCATAAGTAATGATTCAAAATTATGGGAAGATGGACATACTGTCTTTAGTAGTGGGTATGCATGGTGTGTGCCTGCAATCATTAGATACCTAACCATAATAAATGCCACCATTTGGGAAAGATCATTCTTTACCTACAGTAGCAGCAGTGTGGAGTTGTTTTCTTGGTGTTTCTTCCTCTTAGACTTATGGGCTTTAAATGTTTAAAATGGGTCATCCCATTCTTCTTTCTACAGTCTACACTGAATGTTTTTTGCTGCTAATCCATCCTAGTTCCATAATAATGTTCAAAGGTACATTTCAGGTCAACATTAAAGCACCTTTTTTTGACCGTCACTGCTTCTCTAACTTGTCATGTAATGGTTCCTTGAGCATGTCAGCCATTCTGTGTATGTTTGCCAAGCCCCAGTGAGTTGTTATAAATAGAGATTACTGTTAGCCTGGGAGACAAGCTGCATTACAAGACCTATTTGCTGCTTATATACTCTCACTATTTTAACTGAAGCCAATACGTATAGCATTGAGCATAATACATTACATATAGTATTACATTTAGCACACATTACACATACACTACATGTAGCATAATACAGTACCTATAGAACTGAGGATAATATATTACATATAGTACTACATATAGCATACATTACATATAACATAATACATTGAGCATTTATCGTATACCCAGCATTTTGCTAACTACTATGTAGAATATGGGGGTGGGATAAGGAAGGCAATACTAGATGGGACAGTAGTAAGAAGAAGTATAAAGGGACCTGCCCTTATTAAACTATAGCTATGTTGAGGATAACAGTCATACATAAAAATAATTAGAAATTATATGAGGACAAATACACAAACAGTAATGCTTAGATTGTGCTGATTAAACTCTTTATGACATAGAATGCGTATGTGGGCTGCTGCAGGTTCCGATGCCGTGTAGAAGTTCAACTCGTTGAGGTACATTATGGTAACCACATTCCATTCATTAGTTGCATGAGTGTAGCTGACTTCATGTAATGTCCTACTACCTTTTGAATCAGTAGTAATTGTTAAACACAGTACTTTGATAGAAAAGATCAATTACAGCTCACCTCTGTGATAGTTAATGGAAATTTTTGACTGCTAAAATATCTTAAATGATAATCACCATACTTACTTTTTTCCCACCACACTTAGTTTTTAATCCACCACATTTTCATTGCATTGCTTCATCCTCTAAATTTAGCTGCTAAAATGATTTTAAAGTATTTTAAATATATTTTAAAAATCTAAAAATTAGGATTAAATTGTAGAAAGAATTCACATCTGTATTTATTATTTATTTTTATTTTTTTTATTTAAGCATAACTGATAGTACATATCTGTGGGGTACCACATTAAATATCAATACGTGTGCAATATGTGATGCTCAAATCAGTATAATTAGTATATTCATCATTATACAATGTACACATTTTCCTGGTCTATCAAAGAATGTCAGCTTCATCACAGATTGAACACTTAGGGAAGGAAAGTGTTTAAAAGTTCATATGGATGTGCTTCACTATGCAATAACCTTTTATCTTCTGTGTGCATATCAAGAACACTTACTATAGCATTGTGCGTTTTTTAAGGGCTTGTATTGTTCTTAGAGAAATTAACTAATGCACTCTAGGTCTAAGGATTTGGATCATGACCCTGATGTTTTTTCTCTTACACCTAGTGACAGACTGATATTCCTGAACGAATTATATAACTCAGCTGCTCACCATTTTGATGTGCAGGAGTTAAGTGATTTTTCAGAAGTCTCACAACTAATAAACCATATATTTCTTACAAAGAAGAATTCTGTGCTATAAAAGACTAATTATTTTATAAAGTCTTATACATCAGATATAGAGGGGAACACAAATAATTTTACATATAAAAAGCAACTAAATTGGTACAATGTTTGATAATAAGAAAGGTATATTATTGAAACTTCTTTAGTACATCATTTTTTCTAAAATAAATGTGGTTTTATTGTATTTCTTATCATAAAAGTATTATAAGTGTCATCTTTACAGCATTAAAAGATGTTTACATTTTGTTTGCATATCCTGATAGTCTTTTTCTGTGTGTTTATATGTGATTTAAAAGGGATTATGGGATGTATACAATTTTAAAACTGGCTTCTACTCCCCTTCCCCACAATACGGCATAGACATCTTTCATGTCATTGAATATGAATCTGCATCATGATTGTAATGGCTGCATATTAATCTATTGAATTGATCATTGATGTGTCTTAATTTACTTAACCGATCTCTTATTGATGGACACTTCGTTTTCAAATGTATATGATTATTATGGCCCATCACCGACACCTCCCTCCCTCCTCCCTCTCTCCCCTCCCCCCCCAGAATGTCCTTTCCGTTTGCTTGTTGTAACAACTTCAAAAAAAGTATAGTTGTTATATCTTCTCCCCCACCCCTCGGTTTTTTTGTGTGTGTGTATGTGGGTGAATTAATTTGTTTGTTTTTTTTTTAGCTCCCACCAATGAGTGAGAACATGTGGTATTTCTTTTTCTCTGCCTGACTCGTTTCACTCAATATTATTCTCTCAAGGTCCATCCATGTTGTTGCAAATGGCAGTATTTCATTTGTTTTTATAGCTGAGTAATATTCCATTGTGTAGATATACCACATTTTCCGTATCCACTCATCCGATGATGGACATTTGGGCTTATTCCAGCTCGTTTTCACATTTTCCTCTGATACCAACAACACTAAGATGTGCACATGTCTATGAGACATTCTGTGTAATGAATGCTTTAGAAGATAGCCTTCTGAGTACATCCTCAGAGTAAATTTCTACAAGCTGCATAGCAATGTCATGTTTTTTCTCCTCCCTCCTCTTTCTCCTGTTCCTCCCTCGTCATCCTTCTTTTTTTTTCTTACTGCTTATTTATATTTATAAATTCATATTCTAAATACCAATAGTCCATATAGGAAAAAATGTGTAGAAATGGAAAGTTTCAGTTTTCTAATACTCTGCTATATGTCAGGTACAGTTAATACAGTATTTCATTTAATCTTCACATTAACCATGAAAGTTGAGTGGAGAGATTAAATAACTTGCCAAAGGCTACATTATGAGTGGTAGGGCTAAAAAGAAATTCACATAACATACAATTAACCATTTAAAAATGTACAGTTCAGTATGCAATATCTTCGCTATAGTGAATAATGCTGCAATGGACGATGGGAGTGCAGAAATCTCTTCTAGATCCAGATTTCCATTCTTTTGGATAGATGCCCAAAGGTGGGATTGCTGGATCATAAGGCAGTCTATTTTTATTTTTTTGAGGAGCCTCCATACTTTTTTTCATAATGGCTCTACCAACTTACATTCCCACCAACAGTGTTCAAAGGTTTCATTTTCCCACATTCTAACAAGTGTGAGGTAATATTTCATTGTTGTATTGATTTGCATTTCCCTGATGGTTAGTGATGCTGAGCATCTTTTTATATACTTCTTGGCCATTTGTATGTCTTCTTTGGAGAAAGACCTGTTCATATTCTTTGCCCATTTTTAAATAGGAGTATTTGTTTTTTCACTATTGAGTTGTATGAGTACCTTATTATTTTGTATATTAACCCCTTATAAGTTACATGGTTCTCTAATATTTTCTTTAATTTTGTAGGTTGTCTTTTTAATCTTTTGGTTGTTTAAATTGCTATGCAGAAGCATTTTAGTTTGATGCCATTTTACTTCTTCATTTTTCCTTTTGTTGCCTGCGTTTCTGGTGTAATATAGAAAAAGTTATTGCCAAAACCAATGTCAAGAAGATTTTTTCCTGTGTTTTCTTTTGGTAGTTTTGCAGTTTCTGGTATTACATTTCAGTCTTTAATCCACTTTGAGTTGATTTTTGTATATGTTGTGAAATACGTGTTGAATATTTTTGAAAAATTGGCATTTTTATTGAAACATAATTGATTATACATATTTATGGGGTACAGAGTTGACTATTGGTATTTGCGTACAATATGTGATGATCAAATTAGGATTATTAGCATACTCATCATTACAAAACCTAATCATTCTTTGTGTCCATTATCCAATTTCTCCCTAGCCCCCTCTGCCTGCCCCATTTCCACCTCTAGTAACCACAGTTCTGTTCTCTCCTTCTGAATGTTCAACATATTACTGTGGCCTTTCTTTCTTTCTTTCTTTCTTTCTTTCTTTCTTTCTTTCTTTCTTTCTTTCTTTCTTTCCTTTCTCTCTCTCTCTCTTTCTCTCTCTCCCTCCCTCCCT
>NW_007726316.1:501162-518764 GCF_000696425.1 Galeopterus variegatus | reverse complement strand
CTCTCTCTCTCTCTCTCTCTCTCTCTCTCTCTCTCTCTCTCTCTCTCTCTCTCTCTCTCTCTTCCTCTTATGAGTGAGGACAGGCAGTTTTTCTCTTTCTGTGCCTGGCTTATTTCACTTAACATAATTTTCTCCAAGCTCATCCCTGTTTCTGTGAATGGCAAAATTTCATTCTTTTTTATGGTAGAGCAGTGTATATATACCACATTTTGCTTATCCAGTCATCCATCAATGGACATTTAGGTTGGTTCCATATCTTGACTATTGCAAATGGAGCTGTGATGAACCTGGGAGTGCAGGTATCCCTTCTACAGGATGATTTTTGTTCCTTTTGGTATGTTCCTCTGCATGTGGATATATAATATTCTCAACACCATTTATTGAAAAGACTATCTTTTCCCATTTTGTGTTTTTGTCGCCCTTGTTGAAGATCAGTTGATCATAAATATGTGGATTGACTTCTGGGATCTCTAGTCTTTTTATTTTTATTTATTTATTTATTTAGTTAGTTAGTTATTATTGCAGCTGGCTGGTGTGGGTACCCGTCTCAGATTTCTATTCAGCTGTATTGGTCTTAATGCTCGTTTTATGTCATTAACATACTGTTTTGATTATTGTATTTGTAATATGTTTTGAAATCAGGAAGTGCAATGCCTTCAGCTTTGCTCATCTTGATCAAGATTGCCTTAGCTCTTTGGAGTCTTCTGGGGTTCCATATGAATTTTACAATTGTTTTCCTCTTTCTGTAGAGAATGCCTTTATGATTTTGATAGGAATTGCATTGAATTTGTATACCACTTTGTCTTGGATACTTTAACAGTATTAATTATTATTCTAATCCATGAACACAGAATGTCATTCCATGTATTTTTTTGTTGTTGTTTCCTTCATTAGTGTTTTTAATTTTAGCGTACAAATCTTTCACCTCAAATAAACTTATTTATTGCTAAATATTTTATTCTTTTGTTTCTATTGCAAATGGAATTTTTTTTTTTAATTTCCTTTTTGGATAGTTCATTGTCAGTGTATAGAAGTGACAGTAATTTTTTTTATGTTGACTTTGTATCTTGCAATTTTATTGATTTGGTTTATTAGTTCTAACAGTTTTTCTTTTTGTTGAGTCTTTAGGATTTCCTACATATGGGATCATGTCATCTGCAAACAGATAATTTTACTTCTTTTCTGATTTTAATGCTTTTTTATTTTTATTTTTATTTTTTTCATCTTATTGCTCTGGCTAGGATTTCTATGTTGAATGAAGTGGTGATTGTGGGTATCTTCACCTTGTGCCAGGTCTTAGCAGAAAAGCTTTCAGTTTTTCCCCATTAATGATGATGTTAGTTGTGGATTTTTCATATATGACCTTTACTGTATTGAGGTAAGTTTCTTCTTTACCTTTTTTTCTGAGAGTTTTTATCATGAATGGGTAGTCAATTTTGTCATGTGATTTTTCTGTATCTATTGAAATGATCATGTAGTTTTATCTTTCATTTTGTTAGTGTGGCATATCACATTGATTGATTTGCATTGATGAACAGTCCTTTCATCCTCAGGATAAATCTCCCTTGGTCATGGTGTATAATCCTTTTAATGTGCTGTTGAATTTGGTTTGCTAGTGTTATGTTGAGAATTTTCACATCTATATTTATTAGGGATATTGGCCTGTAGTCTTTCTTGATTTTTTCTTTTTTTTTTTTTTTCTTCTATCTTTATCTGGCTTTGGTATCAGGGTGATACTGGCCTCTAAAAAATAGTTCATCTGTTTTTTGGAAGGGTTTAAGAAGGATTGTTATTAATTCTTTGAATGTTTGGGAGAATTCACCTGTGAAGTCAACTGCTTCTGTGCTCTTCTTCGTTGGAAAGTTTTTTGATTATTGATTCCATATCCTTATAAGTTATTGGTCCATTCAGGCTTTCTATTTCTCCTTGATTCCATGTTGGTAGGTTGTATGTTTCTAGGAATTTATCCATGTTTTCTACATTATCCAATTTGTTGTCAAATAACTGTTCATAATAGTCCCTCACAATCCTCTTTTATTTCTGAGACATCCATTGTGATATCTCCTATTTTTATTTTTGGACAAATGGGTAAATAAAATGTAGTGTTTATATGCAATAGAATATTATTCAGCTGTTAAAAAGAAGAATATCTTCTCATTTGCAACAACATGGATGAACCTGGGGGACATTATGCTAAGAGAAATAAGGCAGACACAGAAAGACCATTGCTGAATGACCTTATTTATATGTGGAATCTAAAATAGTCAAAGCAGAGAGTAGTATAGGTGTTTCCAGGAGTGAGGGGGCAGGAGGAAATGAGATGTTGGTCAAAGGTACAAATTTTCAGCTAAGCAAGTTTAATAAGTTCTGGAGATTTAATGTACAGCAATGGAGCTAATTCTTAACATACACACAGAGAGAAAGAAAATGGTGACCGTAAGGTGGTGGTGGATATGTTAATTAACTTGATTGTAGTGATCATTTCAGTGAGAAATTGGTTAATAGACACAAGGAATGATTATGTTTTCTAATTATGAACATGCTAATTATCCTGATTTGATCACCACACATTGAACACAGCCATTGATATTCAACTCTACTCTGTAAATGTGTATAATCATTTATTTTTCAATAAAAAAATCACAAAAACATCAAGTGGAACACCTTAAATATATACAATTCCTATTTGTCAATTGTGTCTCAATAAAGCTGAAAAAAACAACCCTAAACAACTCAGTGGCATTTAGTAGATTTATAGTGTTGTGCAACCATCATCTCTAGCTCCAAAACATTTTCATCACCACAAAAGGAAACAGCATATGCATTAAGTCATTTCTCATTTCCTTCCCACTAGCCTCTGGCAAACACTAATCTGCTTTCTATCTCTATGGATTTTCTTATTCTGGATATTTCACATGAATGGAATCATATAATATCTGACTTTTCGTGTCTGGATTCTTTCACCTAGTATGTTTTAAGGTTTATTCATGTTTGTAACATGTATTAGTACTTTCTTATTTTTATCACTGAATAATATTCCATTGTGTATATTCTACATTTGTTTATACATTCATCTATTGATGAACATTTGAGTTGTTTCCAGTTTTGGGCTGTAGTGAATAGTGCTGCTATGAACATTTATGTAGAAGTATTTGTTGGAATACCTCTTTTCAATTCTTTGGGGTATATACCTAGGAGTGGAATTGCTGGGTAATCTTAACCATAGAACTTTTGTAGCCTTATTTCACAAGGATATGAGTTATTTTATAGTAATATAATGTTTCCTTACTATTTAAAAATTAAAACTTCAATTTATTATTTTAACATATTTGAATAATCACTGATTTTATTATTATTAATTTTATTATATATTAAATATTTAAAGTTTGATGTTTAAAAATTTTAAAGCTTAATCCTCCAGTCATCTTATTCCTGTAATTCAAGACTCCTGTTAAGAACTGATACAATTTAAAGTTGAAGAAAGCACAAATATACTTTTTAGTTGCTGGCTATTGTTATATGTGGGTTAGCTTACCCCTTTTGATTCAAGGTTAAATGTGTTAGTGGTCTTACCCAGAGAAACCATAGATTCCTATAAATTCCCTAGTTTATAATTGGAGATGACAAATCTTAAATTCTTATAATCTTAGAACTGAACACCTTCTTTAAAGGAGTCATCTTGATAAGGGCATTTTTACAATTAAATGTCTATAAAACTACTACCTACGGGCCTTGAGTTCATATTGGATTCCTGTATAACTTCTGCCTGTGTATTTTGAAACGTGGAAAATAGAACTCAGAGAAAATTGGAGTGAGCAACAGAAGTTCCCTACTTATTGTCAGGGAAGTAAAGCAGCTGGCATGGCTTATCAGGGTAAGTGGGCTTCATTATTCCCCAGTAGTTTTTAACAGACCAAATAGTACAAGGAATTATCTTCTTCCTGAAGCATAAACTACAGTGGAGAGGAAATAGCTCTTTTTGATTCAAGGAGAGAAGGAGGTAGCAAAGATGGAAAAAGAGAAGGAAAGTAGTTCGTGTATTTAAAAATAAGATTTTTGAAGTGGAAAAGACCTGAGAGATCACTTTAGTTCAACTTACCTACCTTAAATAGGAGGGGACTTGCTTAATATCACTTTGACCTGTGGTTATAGTTCAGTGGGCTAGAATCCAACTATACATTCTTCCATGGCACGTGAATTAGTTTCCTTTGGCTCCTATAATAAATAATCACACACACTTAGTCGCTTAAACAACACAAATTTATTATTTTACTGTTCTGGTGGTCAGAAGTTTGACATAGGTCTCTCTGGGCTAAAACCAAGGTGTGGATAGGGCTGTATTCTTTTCTGGAGGCTCTAGGGAAGAATCATTTTCTTTCCTTTTCCAGCTTCTAGAAGCTGCCTGCATTCTTTGGCTTCTGGGCTCCTTTTATCTTCAAAGCCAGCAATAACATCCCTCTGAAGTCAGCTTTCACCTTCACATCTATTCTGACGTCTGCAAAAATCTCTTCCCATGTAAAGTAACATATTCACAGGTTTCAGAGATTTGGACATGGACCTCTTTGGGGGCTATTTTTCTGTCTACCACAGCTTGGCCTCTTCTTCTTTAAGGAAAAACATGCAGAGAGAAACATAACATACACCCTTTTCTTGCTTCTTGTGAATCTTTGTAGATTTTCTTTTCTTTTCTTTCTTTCTGCCTTCCTTCCTTCCTTCCTTCCTTCCTTCCTTCCTCCCTCCCTCCCTCCCTCCCTCCCTTCTTTTCTTTTCTTTTCTTTTCATTTCATTTCATTTTTGGTGGCTGGCCAGTAGTGGGATCCAAACCCTTGACTTTGGCGTTATGGCACCACATTGTCCCAAGTGAGTTAATCGGCCTGCCCTAGATTTTCTTATTGACAAGTATTTTTCACTCATGGAAAAATGGTACTTTATCATTGCTATATGTACAAGTGACTTTTGTACATGTTGTCTTACTTCATTGTTGTCCTTTTCATAGGGGCAGCTAAGACTGGAAAAGTAAATTGAATTTTCAGAATAAATGGTGGTCCTGCAATATGAAGCCCACATATTTGAGTCAAAGTCTAGTATTCACAGCATTCTACCCAATATCTGATGAAAGTGATTTCAGCATTTTCTCTCTTAATTCCTTGATAGTTTGTTTGAAATGATGGTAGGATAAGGGGTCATATGTGTGTTGGTTTGTGGACATTCTTCATCATGTTAAATATCCTCAAAGCCACTTCTACAAAAAAAAGCACTTTCTCTTCTGCATTTATGTTGTAAAATACTGTATAACTCCTGATGCCATTTACTGTGTTACAACTCTACAAGTACTAATCTATTCTAAACTAAATAGACTTCTAATACTTTCTATCCTATTTTGTAGTTTATCAAGAAGAAAAAGCAAGGAAACTGATTTCTTTTTCTGCATAATAGTGAATTGTTAGAAGCCAAATAATCACTATAAGTGGAACATAATGTCATATATGTGGTCGTTGACATGTCCATAAATTTGGGATTATTTTTGATTATAGAAATCATGTTTTATTTACTTTCTGGTCCTCAGTTATGAGTTAAGTACCTAACCCTCTGTAGGGATTTGTAAGGTTTTAATAAATGTGTGATACTTTTAATTATTGAATACTGACTAAATCTTAAGCTTAGAGAGGAAATGAAAGTTTTAAATTTATGGTTTTAATTTCTAAATTAATCTCACATTGATAAGCATAACTGTTAACTATGCTATTCTTTTAAAATGAGATGTTTCGTGTGTCCCATTGGTTCTTCCCTTGTCTCTGAAATTAGGAACAGAACAGAACAAAACAAAACCACAGAAACTGGCAGAACTTTCTACTTTGGGAGACTGAGGAATTGGTTGGAGTAAAGAAAGTTATCACTTTAAATATCAAACTAAACTTTCTACCAACTACACAATGTACTACAGGAACATGTGACTTGTAATACTGTAACTAGTCAACAAAAATAAGCTACAATGCCTGGATCAACAATCTTTCTCTTTTTAATTATAACCCCAGCTGCCTCTTAGCCTCAGCAACTGGTCTGGTGAGGCTCACCATCTTAAGCCATCTTTATCTTTTTAACGTTTTAGACAACCAATCGCCATGTTTTATTTAGTTACTTAGGCTGATAATTACTTAAAGTTTATAAATCATACCACAGTTGTATTTATACTTACCAATAGTCCGTTCTCTGGCATTTTACAAGTGGAATAATAATTTTCTAATAGTTTTCTAATTTATTGAATCAGGTTGAGTTTAAATAATTGAATAAGCTTATTTGTTGTAAACTTCCATTGGACCAATTTTTAAATATTTTGTATAATGAGGGTGAGCAAACAAACAAACAAAAAAACCTTAACATATTTCATTAATTCTAAGCACACATTAACATCTCTGAAATCAGGATTTAATCTGACAATCTACAGTGTGTCATCTTTTAATGAGCAGCATTTCATTTTTTCTTTCTTACTGTTACACAGGAGATGATTGTGCATCTTATGTTCATTGGTTGGCAACTTAGTTTTCATGAAATCTGGTCATTTTGGTGACTCTAAGCAGGAAGACTTCCCATTATGATTTTCATAATTTTTTTTTTTAGAAATGATTACAAAGCAGGATTTAGAATTTCTTCCCACTTAAGATTTTCTTTATTGATGTAATTTTATTTTTGATGCATGATTACAAGTAAAACTAAGACACACGAAGCTGCATATGTGACATAGTTCAAGGAATGTATTTGACAGAGTTGAATAGATTCAGTGGGATCTTGACACTAACAGTAATGGGAAATTCTCTTCTATATTTTGCATTTTCCTTGGCGAACTTCAATTATACTACACCAACTGATTATTTGGATTGAATTGCTCAAATGAACTGATTCTATGTGGCCTGAAAGTTTCCTGGGATTTTGTACTGTGTGCATCTTGTTTTCTGTTGTTTATTTCTATATCAACTCTGCCTGGGTCATACTTCCTCAATAAATTAAACAAAACACATCTCGGGGATTGAAGTTTTAGCCCAGAAGAGTATTGAAGATATTTAAAACATAAATACATTTTATTTTAATTAAGGATAAATAATTAAGGAAACCATTAGAATTTGATTATCATCCAGCTGTCAGTTTTTTTCTAGTCCCCCCAAAAGACAGTTCTTTTCTCTTATGTCTTTCCAATTTTCTCTAATAATATTTTTAAGCAAGGTTGAATTGAAAATATTGGTGATTATTCATGATCGCCATACTAAAAATGTAATGTGAACATTTGGAAAAGAAAATGTCTCTTGACATTTGATTAACTGCAAAACCCTTATCCCAGATAATACCCACATACTCTTTAACTTTCCAGACAATATCAAAATTAATGCTGTTTACTCTAATAGAAAATAATGAGAATTATTTTCAGCGTTTAAGAAACACTTCAGTAGCCTTAGGGAAATTGGGCATATTACTTTGTCGTTTTTAAAACATAATTATATCACTTTAATTATCTAATGAAAATGGTGTTATTCATTTTAAGTATTCAGGAATGCCCTTGACTCAGGATTTTCTCTGCATGTTTACCTCTCTTCCTTTTGCATTCTGTATCATCTGGATGGCCTTGCAAAGGACAGTAAGAAATACTGTTGACAAACCTGGAGTTATAATAAATAGCATACTGCTTATTTTGATTTATATTTGTAAAATTTGGGAAAGTCTGAGAAATGTAAAACACCTATTCATAAGCTGGAATTCCGCATTCCTAAGTAATAAAATGATTTTGTTTGATAGGATTTTTAGAGCTTATAAGGAAGCAATTTTATTTGTGGGATTTTTAGGTGATTATTAATACTGCTTTTTAGGTTTTACAGTTGTGCATTTCAAAATGTCTTTATTTTGAGATGCTAAATTCAAATATGTCTTTCGTTGAAATCAACTTCTAATGCCTCTGTTTTCCAGTATAATTATTCCTTTACTACCTATAAATACTATTGTTTTTATCTTTTTATTTTTATTTATATTTTCTTCCCAGGAGAATTCTCCAGGTCCTCCATGATCATCCTTATTCAATGTATATTTAGAGTAAAGATAATAATAACAGTATTAAAATTTTATTAGGTAAACAAATCTGCTGAATTACAAATTTAGGCCTTGTCAAAAGGAAATTTAAACTCTTCCTCAAATTGTGCTTCAAGATCACTTTGTTTATTTGAAAAGTAGAGATTTTATCATACCTTTACTTGATATTTTGTAGAACAGCATGAGTTTTAGCATGGACAAAAAAGTTAAAGCTTTATTTTGCCAACAAACAACTACTTTAACGAAATACACTGACAGCTATTGATTATAGAAACTACTTTTTGTTTGCACAATATCTATCATGTTATATCACATATGTTCTGATTGATGTATTTTCAATATTTTTTTATTCTTTTTTATTTTAACATTTACTTGTACATATTTGCGTAATACAATCTATTGTTCCGATACATGTATATACTACACAGTGATTTAATTAGGGTAGATAGCACAGTTTTTTTATTATCATATTCATTATTACAAATCGTAATTTTTCTTTGTGCCCTTTACCCAACCTATCACTCCCCAATCTTCCTTCCTCCCTCCCCCACATCTCTAGTATCCTCTGCTCTCTAGTATGTTCTCTCCTTCTGAAAGTTCTACATATTGCTATGGTCTTTCTTTCTTTCTTTTGTTTGTTCATTCACTCTTTCTTTCTTTCCTTCCTTCCTTCCTTCTTTCTTAGCACCCAGTTAGGAGTGAGAACATGTGGTATTTCTCTTTCTGTGTCTGGCTTATTTCACTTAATATAATTTTCTCCAGGCTCATCCATGTTGCTGCAAATGGCAGAATTTCATTCTTTTTTATGGGTGAGTACTATTCCATTGTGTATATATACCACATTTTCCTTAACCAGTCATTTGTCGATGAACATTTAAGTTTGTTCCATATTTGGGCTATTGAAAATAAAGCTGCAATGAACATGGGAGTACACGTATCCCTTCGATATGATGATTTCCATTCTTTTGGTGTATGTTCCCAGGAGTAGGGTTGCTGTATCATATTGTAGTTCTATCTGTAGTTCTTTGAGAAACCTCCATACTATTTTCCATAATGTCTGTGCTAATTTACAGTCCAACCAATATTGTAGAAGAGTACCCCTTTGCTCGCATCCTCACCAGCACTTGTTAGTGTCTGTCTTTTTAATAATGGCCAGTCTAACTGGGGTGAGATGATATCTCAATGTGGTTTTCATTTGTATTTCTCTGGTGATTAGTGATGCTGAGCATTTTTTCATGTACCTGTTGGCCATTTGTATGTCTTCCTTAGATAGCATAGTTTTGTACCCATTAGTCCACCACTTCTCCATCACATATTTACTAAACTTGAAGTTACCACTTGCAAGGTGCTTTTTCATTTTATTCTCATCCCAACTCTATGCATTAGGTTTTAATATTTGAAAATAGAGAAACAGCTTAGAGGGGCTCTATGGTTTATCAAAAACAATCATATGTATACATTACCAATACTTTAATCCACATTTTCTGATTTTAAAAGTGCTGCCATTTTGCCATATAAAGCTGCTTACTTAGTTGGTGCGTGGAATTGTAACTATAAAATATAATCTCTACAGGATGAATAATAATGAACATTATCACATGACAATAACATTGTACAGCCATTATGAGGGGACTTCAAATTTTGGAATTTCAGAGTAATGTTTCCATTAGCTGGCTTTACAAAAATAACATCTGTAATTTTTTGACAGTCCTGCCCATGGTAAGAGAGAGTTATTGACAAAGCTAGGATGTAAGCCACATTCTAGTCATAATCCATTTTTAAGTTAAATTATCATAATGTATGTCAGGATGGGGAAGAAAATAGGAGTGTCCTATGTACAAGCAAGAGAAATTTGAAAGCTTTTAATATAAAGACAAGAATAAGTATTAATAGGAGAATGAGAAAGGGTTGGCTGCTCCCATTAATATATCTCACTGTAAAAGTTGTTTTCAATTACTTTTATTATTGTTATTTTAGCCACTGTGTGAGCCTCAAAAGGTCCTTCGAAATAAATAGATAAAATATTTTCAAAAATAAAGCGTTTTACTTATGGAATTTCTTTTGCCAATGGTACATAATCAAACTTTACTTCAGGGCCTTAATAACAATCCTTATCAGACTCTAAAAGGAATTTCTACCATCCAGCTCTAGGTAGAATTACTTCTAAAATATACTGCAATTTTCATGAAGCTAAATGAGACTATTCCCTTGAAAATCTGATGGCCTGTACCATCTAGAAGAAAGAATGTGTTTGTAATGAAAAATATTCCCAACTTCATGGGCGGCACTTTGATGACATAGGGTGCTTGGTTAGCACCCTAACTCAGTCACATGCTATCTGTATGGACTTAGACTACTATACTTCTTCTTGTGTGTAAGATGGGAGTTATAACACCTACCACTCAAGCTTACTGGAAGGATTTGAGCTAAGATATGTAATCCACCCAGCACTGATTTGGCACATTTAAGGCATTTGATAATAATAATAGTAATTATTATAAAAATAAATAAATAAATAAATTCTAAATATTTCCCTTGCTGCCTTTAAGTGTAAATGTGTACATACAAAGAGGCACATCAGGAATTAAAAACTCTACATGTAGTTTGTATCTTTCACTTGGATAGTGGCTTCTATTTCGTATGCCTGCAAAAAATTATTTGAATAAGAAATTATTGAAATTGTAGGGATTATCTATTTCATCAACAACTAACAGGCTGTTAATTAGCTTAATAGCAATTATCATTTTTGACTGAAAGGATAGTCCCAGAATGTAGTGATAGATTCTGCAATGGCTTACCCATGATGATCTAGCCATGGCATTAGGCATAGGGAATATAAAAGTGAAAAAGACTCAAACATGCTTTTATGGAATAACTTTTTTTTTTTTTTAGCAACCTAGGACCAGTGCAGTCTTTTCCATAAATAAACTATGTGATGTGTTCTGTTGGGACAACACATTTGTACCTGATAGAACCAAATTTGATCATGATGCTGTCATACTAAAGTCTAAATAATAATCTTTGGATCTGCCAGTGTTCCTTGAAGTCAAGTGTTAGCTGTAAACTTGCAGATGTATGTTTCTCTTTATAAAAATATAAATACAGAGCAGATTTTTTAGATAATCACAAATATAAAGTGCTTTAGATTTTGCATTAAAGGCGATTATCCCACCTCAGCAACCAGAATCACAAATAATTGTACTTTGTAAGATACGTTTTACCATTAGAATGATGTATGTTGGATATGAGTCAGGAAAAACCTGTTTTCAAGATGCTTGCTTTTGAACTGTTTGCATTCAGTCTCTCCTCTATCCAGGCTTTCCAAAGAAGTTGTTTATATGAGTGTACTTCATAAAGTTCATGAAAATATTCATATTACCATTAATTCAATTTTTCCGTGAACTTATTGAAGTACTCTCATATTTTCTCTCTTCATTTCTTCAAGTTACCACTCACTTCTAAATCCATACTATTTTGGCCTTTGTCTCCTTCATTCGATGAAAGACTTCTTGATGTGATCATCAAGACTAACTTGTTGCTAAATTCACCAAAAACTTTTATTCCTCTTTCCTACGTGGTCTCTTAGCAGCAGTAGACACTTCACCATTATCTTCTTCTTGAAGCATTCCTTTCAGATTGCTTCTGAGACAGAAAATTCTCCTAGGATTTTCTCCTCTCCTTTCTTTCATTTTCTGCTTCTGTTGAAGGTGTAGTCTTCTAGAGCACAATCTATTTTTCTAGGCAATTTCATTCACTGTACATGCTTGGCCTTTATTGTCACTTGCATAAATCAGCATGGGCTAGGTTATGATCCCAATAAACAACCCCAAATCTCAATGGATTACAACAGTAAAGATCATTTTTCACTCACGCTACATGTCCTCTGTGGGTCAACTGGGAGCTCTGTATTATGTTGTTCTATAAGGCCAAGACTAATGGATCGACAGGTATCTGAAATGTTGCTGATCTCTGTGCCAGAGGGAAAGAAAGCTCTAACGTTTTCACATCAGCTATTCTATGATCCCATGTGAAAGTAACACATGACACTTTTACTTAGAACTCACTAAATAAGACTAGTCGTATGACTCCCTCAAATTGCAATTCTATCATAGAGCCGGGATGTGGAGATTAAAAATATTTTGTGGTCAATAAAATATTTCCTGGCTTTCAAATATTTGGCTTGACAGCAAAAATGAACTCACTCACTTTCCAAGGCAAATAATTTATAAATCTCATCCAAAAGTTCACAATCTTTAGGTAATGTATGTTAATTCCTACCTGAGGTGCAGGCATGGCTTCTGAGGATAGAGAAGTCTATGAAATATAAAGTTGAGAGAAAAAGAAGCAAGAGATGAGGAAGCAAGGACCTATGGCAATCTAAGAATTATCTCTAGAAAATTTATATATTTCTAAGTTACATTAATTGCCTTTCAAAGTGTTTTTGACTGACTTACCTATTATTTCTACACTGCATGATTTAGATTATACTCCTTCTAGCTTTCAATATCAATTTCATCAGTGACCATAAACCAATTAATAAGGTGAAGAGGAGCATCACCCAACTTATCAATTCTAATTTTTGCATCTCTCAGGATAGGTTAGATTTTGCTGCAAGTAGCAAAGAATTCCCAAATCTCAACATTTCAGTGACTTAAAAGCAGAAAAATAAGTTTATTTTTCACTCAGACTACATGCTACAGCTGGGGCCTCTGCTCCATGTTGTCCTCACTCTGGGACCCTGGTTGACTAAGCAGTTGTTATTTGTAATTTCACTGGTTAGTATTATAGAAGAAAGAAAACATTAGAGAGTCTCCCATTGGTAACTAAATGTTCTGTCAAGAAAATGCCATGTTTTTTTTTTTTTTTTTCCTCTTTGTCTTTTTTACTGACTGGTAACGGGATCCCAACCCTCGGTGTCACGCCCGTACCGGGGACCGGCAACGGGATTGCAACCCTCGGTGTTGCGCCCGCACCGCTTTCAGCCAGTGAGCAGGAACCGGTCTCCACATGGGATCCGAACCCTCGGCGGGAGCGCCGCCATGCTCCCAAGCGGCGCACTCTCCAGTGCGCCACTGGGCCGGCCCAAGAAAATGCCATGTTACTTCCTCTCACAACATATTAATCAGAGTTAGTCAATGACTTACTAGAGGTGGGAAAGGCGGACGGAGATTAATGAAAAATTGCTTAATGGACACAAGGAATTATTAGGTTTTGTGGTAATGAACATGCTAATTATCCTGATTTGATCATCACACACTGTAGATAGGTATTGATATTTATCTCTTCCCTACAAATACATACAATCAATTATTTTCAGTAAAAAAAAAGAATTAGCCAATGACCACACCATGCCAGTCCTTGGCCTGTTTGCTCTGAGACCACTTCCAAACCCTTTTCAAGCTTGTCCTGGCTTGCAAGGACTGTATTTCCCATGTTTTCTTGCTCTCTGGATTCCAGGTAGTCTTGGCCATTGTGAGGTACTCATGGGAGAATGGAGGGAATGAGGAGTGGAAAAACTAGATTATTTCATCCTGTCCTTCTTTCCACTTTGGATGGCATATCCTGCAGCAGTGGCTTCTTTGCAATTTCAGCTACAACCAGGCAGGTATGATGTAGTTCCACCTTCCACAAGTCGCTCCTGGGGTCTGGTACTTCCTCACTGGCCTTCTTTTCCTAAAGATGTAACAAACTCCTCCTAGACTGCTGTCTGTCCTCTATCTGGCATCTCAGCTCTTTCAATGCATGTGTAAACAATACCCTGTATTAAATTCCCTGTGTTGAAATACCAACATGGTTTTGGTTTTGGTGAGCCCCTGATTGATAAATCCAGGTTAGGACATTCAATACTGCCATATATCCAGAGGACAGAGAACTGGACATATTTGGTAAGCAGTTCTTCTGACTGCCATAGTACCTATTTACATTTGACTTGCAATCTTCCTCTCTCCAGCCAGACCTCTATATACACACACAACACATAGCCAAAGAACTATCTCCTTTTGAATGTTTCAAAGGCACAGAAGGCACAGCAAACTCAGCATGTCAAGGTCACAACACATGATTGACTCCCATCCAGTAAACCTCATTTTCTCCTGTTCCCTCCCTATGTGTTTTGTTAAACACAGGAACCTAAGAGTTATTCTTTAAACCTCACTTTCTGTCAGCCTGAATAAACATAACTATAACTATAACCATACCTACAACCACAACCCAGAACCATAACCATAAATACAGCCACAGTGTCCTAAGTATCTTTCACTTCTATTCATTTCTCTAAGTTTCCACTGCTATCACATTAATCTAAGCTCCTGCCCTTCACTGGACGATTACAGTAGCATCCTAACCTTGCTCTCGATGTCATTATCTCAAAATTAAAGTCTGTAATTTTCAAGGACCTTCAAAGGTTGAAAAATCTTCAGTGTCTTCTGGTTGCTCTTAAGAGAAAGACAGCACTCCTCAACATAATTCTGGAAGACCTAGTGTCAGCCACCTCTCCAGCTTTATCCCCCCCCCTAATATTCCATCTCATTCTTTGCACTCCAGCCTCACCTGCTGCTTTAAGTGCTTTATACTTCTTGGTTCCTCTCAACTCCCAACACAACCTTGGACTTTAGAACATGCAGTTAGCACTATTTGGAACAAGTTCTCTCTCCTCTATGTTAACACCTATTTAGTAAGGTTTTTTTCTTCAGTGTTATATCTTCAGCAAAGTCTTCCATGACCATGCTGACTACTTTGAATACCCTGTTACACATATTCGGTCGTACCATGTACCTCTGTCAGACAGCATTAACAGTGTTGTCATTTTAGATTTTTTTGTGTGATTCTTTGATTAACAATAATCTCCCACACTTGTCAGTAAACTCTGTGAAATGAGAGACAGTGAATGATTTTGCTAACCATTATATCACTAGCTCCTATCAGAGTCTGGGACATAATTAGCACTCAATAAATATTCGATAAATTAATGAATGAAAGCACTTTACTTCTCTTTCCTCCCATCCTCCTTCCCTCCTTTCCCTCCAGCCTTTTTCATTGTGTGTCTGCTATTGGGAAATGACAGGTCAGATAGTCACTTAACAGTTAATGCCTAGGCTAAAATTACTAATCCCTCACCAGTAATTTTTTGTTGGTGTTGATATTATTTAAATAGGATATTTGTGATAATGGGTAGCTTGTCATAGCGGAGAGAGTGAATAAATTTTGAAATTAGAAAGAATAAGTATTTCGTCCCAGCTTTGCCACTTGCTTGTTATGTGGCTCTGGGCTACTCCAGTGATCTCCCAGAACTCAGTTTCCTCCTCTGTAACATAAGAGGATAACATTAATTGTTAAAATGATACATTTTATTGTTATGTATATTTTGCCACAATTAAAAATAGTTTTTAATTTTTTAATTTTAATTCATCAATGTACAATGTAGTTGGTTTTCATGTCCATTTACCAATTCTGAAAGGAAAATCATAACTAGTTGGTGGGCATTACAGTGTAGTAATTATGTATGTAATGAAAAAACTCAACATACAGAAGTTACTCAATAAATAGCAGTCATTTTGGCCTTTGAGAGATCATCTATTAAGTAATTATAGATTTTAATAAGAACTATTAAGTAGCACAGAATATACGAAAACCTTTACTAAGTGTTCATTTATAGCATTTAAATTAGACAATGAAGCATAAAGAATAGACAATAAATGCAATGTATAATTTTGTAGGATTAAAATACAGTTAATTCAGTAAATATGTTGTGAGAACAATGTGTATGTGTGTGTGTGAGTGCACACTCCTATATATACATATAAACAAATGTGGCTGCATCTATTTCTGGTTTTCTATATATTCTTTTTTTCTTACATGCATACATATTTTTATGATATTATAATTGACAAATCATATTTCTATGCATTAATGAGGTATAATTCAGTGTTTTGATATATGTATGCAATGTGGAATGATTAAATCAAGGTAATGGATATGTCCATACAAGCATACTTCAAAAAGTTCTTGGAAAATAGAACTTACAAAGGATACAAATCTTAAAAAAAAAAGATAATATAAATCTTTCTATGAGCTTTTTGAAGACCCCTCAGGTATTGTCAGGTGAACATTTTGTAATTGCACCCATTGCTGTCAAATTATTTCATTAAATTTTACATTGTTTTAAACCTTTGTGGTTTAAAAAAATGTTAAGTGTTTTTTAATTCTCTAGAAAGATAATTCCATGGAAACGCTTTGATCTCTTCTTCCGCAGAGGAAAAGTGGAGGAAAGAAAAAGTGTGTGCCTCATTAATGGAAACCCTAACAATGTCTGTCTTTGTGGGGGTGAAAACTGATGTCATTTTTGGCATCTACACAGCTGATAGTGTTCTCTGACATTGCAACATATCCAGTACATGCCTGATATAAAACACTTTTCCAAGCAGTAAACAACTCTTCACAAGGCAGCCCTGCCAAAGCTATGTACCGCCATTCAGCAGGAAATCAACAGGATGGTTCTTATCTCTTTACTTAAAAAAAGTATGTGCCTTTAATGATGTGTTGTTTAAGCCATCTGCAGATGTGCTGTCCATCTAAATTGCCAGCATTAAATTGCTGATTTTTAGAAATTGTTGTGATTATCTCATTATGCTTTTGTCATAAAATGACTCTATTTCATGTAGCAATTAACTCCAAGGAATTTCCTCTCAAGGCCCAAACTGAACCCAGCATTTTGACAAAGCCCTGCTTTAGAATGGCAATAAAGCACATTTTGCCTGTTTGCAGGTATTTCAAGTATCAAATTGGATGGATCTTTTTAATTTTCTTCTACTGAATTGAGTTCAAGTGAATTTGATAGCATTATTAGGGTAGCTAGTGTCTGGAATAATAAGGATGACTTACAGAAGGAACCAGCAGGGAAGATGTTATTGATGAAGGGTTGCTTCAGACCCTTCATCTGTCAGCAGGAAACCCTGCTCTGTGATCTGTCTATTGAGTCCTTCCCTGTGTACAGCTCCCGCCTATTTTATTTCAACGGCACTAAAGGCAACTTTCCAATCAATATTCAATTATGCAAGACAAGGAATGCTGGTTAAGTAACTATGTCTACCTGCCAAGGAAATGCATTTCCAAGAAAAAAAAAAATTCCCCAGGGATTCTGGGTGAGTTCATCTTTCCCTCCCCTGGTTGAATACCTGCCCGGTAACACTTGTTGAAAATGCACTGTTACCTTCCTGCAGAGAGTGTCGTGTGGTGGTATGTTTCTTGCCATTACTCTGGAAGCACCTTTCTTAGCTCCATTCCTAGCAGTCTTTGACTTCTGTTACCCAGGAAACCAGAGAACATTTTATCTAGTTGAACTTCACTTTCCTGCCTTCTCATATAGGCCAGTGCCAATCAGTTTTGTTTTAATCTTGCATTATGTGTTTATGTCAGTCTTTGTTTTTTCTCCCTAAACCTGGGGGGGGGGGGGTTGTTGTTTTTTTTTCGGTTTTTTTTTTTTCCCCCCAACCCGGGGGGGGGGGGGGTTGATTATGTTCTTTCGGTTTTT
>NW_007726316.1:465493-501152 GCF_000696425.1 Galeopterus variegatus | reverse complement strand
TGTGTTTATGTCAGTCTTTGTTTTTTCTCCCTAAACCTGGGGGGGGGGGTGGTTTTTGTTTTTTTTTCGGTTTTTTTTTTTTCCCCCCAACCCGGGGGGGGGGGGGGTTGATTATGTTCTTTTTTCAATGAGGCTGACGAGGTATTTAATTTTATAAATTTAGTATCACTCTTTTTTTGTTCCACTGGAAATTGACTTAACATATTCACTCTGGTCCAATCTGCTGGGCAAGCATGAAGATATTGCTTCCTAAGCCACCTTCTAATTTAAAAATATATGAAGATTTCACAGGTCAACAAATAGGCAATGTGAACTAGGGAGCTTTTAGCATATTAATTAAGTTCTGAAGAATTTACTACAGTTAAGGAAAGTCATGCTTGTTATGTAAGATAAATGAAGGGTGCAGCTGTACCTTAGGACAATTCAAAAAAGAAAATAAAATATGAACATAAAATAGGTAAGCAATTACTAAATGGGTTGTTTACTCATTTTGAGAGTCTTCAATCTATTTAATTTCATTCCTATACTTCTCAACTAATTCAGGGATACCCAAATTGTGTTTTAATTGGCAGATTTGGACTGTCTTGCTGGCTAGGAGGAGAAAGGCAAGGAACTTTCTGACTGATCCCAGATTTCCCTTAAGAGCAAGTTTCCATAGTTAGAAGGGATCACTTCTATTCTCTTTATTTTCCTATCCTGCTCTTCTTTGTACTCTCGGTATCCTGCTTCCTGGATCATACTTTTGATCCTCCTGGCTTTTAACCACTTCAGAATTTCATCCGGATTGTCAGTATCTGCTTGATCACTCATTCCTTTTATTTATTTATTTATTTTAACTTGACTTCCAGTTGTGGGTCTTCTGACTTCTTGCCCATTTTAACTTAGGCTCAATCTTGACTCCTGAACAGATATGAATAATTGAGAAGATTGAACTCAGCCAATCTGGAACAAAACTGAATGAAAATTGGTGATCAAAATCTATATTGTCATAATTTCCTCATCTCTATCTCACTAATCAAAGGCTTTGAGTTGTGTTTCTCTTGCTTTGATTGGCATCCATGCTGTGAGATTTCTTGCTGACATCTTTCTTCTCTGAATTATGACAATGGGACAGGGGTTAGAAAAACTTACTTTAATGAAAAAGGTGAATCACTTAATAACTGAAAATAGATAACAAATTACTTCAAAAAATGGACACCTTGACATTTTGCAGGTAAACAAACATTCACCTCACCTGAGCTCTCACCTTGACCCTACAAGCGATATTCAGGGTTTAATCATAACATATATAGTACATGTAGGTTAACCAAGTGTTATAATTGCCATTCTGGATTTGCTAGTGATTTGTTAGGTTGTTTGGGGTCAAATCACTTTAATAATATTAACTGTAATAAAACTAATCAGCATAATCAAAATGATTCATTTTAGTGCTTTTTTTGTGTTATGTGTTATACAAAAAAAAAACTATGAAAAATTATTTACCATTTGGAAAACAATCTAAAAGATAGTCTGTTTCTTTTAATGTCATGAATTAAATGTACAGTCCTTTACAAGTGTATATTCTTCATAATTTATGTCTAGCATAGAAATGCATTTGAATCAGCCATTGAAGGGGAAGAACTTTGTCATGCAAAGCCATTGAAACACTGTACATAAATAAATTAAAGTTTGTATAAATGAAAGTTTATGGTAATCCCATATTCTTGAATTAAATAAATAAACTGAAGTAGCTAAGTAGATGAAGGAAGAACTTCCCTTTCATGCAAAGCCATAGAACACCACACAGAAATACGGTCAAGCCCATAAATTACAGCTCATGGAAATCTCAGAATACAAATTGTGTCCTCACAATCTATTTAATGTAGTGAATTTTCCAGTTTTAAAGCATTGACTAAATTATTTTAGGTAATCCTTGTTTCACTCCCATTTCTATTGTCTGGTGTCTCCATAGCACGACACATTGAGTCATTCTCCCGTCTTGTGCAGTCATTATTCATAAGTGCACAGGCAACAGATGGTCCATGTTAGATCACGTAATCCTTTGAGCCACACAATGGGTTCCTATTTGGGCTCTGTTAGAAATTATTACCTCACAGCTTACTGAAAACAAACTTGGTAATATTCCCTGTATGCCATTCAGTCTCTCAAAAGAGTATGTTTTTTGTTTATCTGGGTATATATAATACACCCTCAACACACTCAGCAGAGTGCTATGTACAAAGTAAGTTTTAATAAGTGTGTCTGCTGCCATTTTAAATTTGAGTCTTAGGTTTTCTAAGGTTCACCAAAATGAGGAACTGTTTCAAGTTGCTACCACAATAAGAGCATATCTACACGGTGGCAAAAACATATTTCGAAAAGGATAAACTGATACATATGGATGTGGGTGATATTTCTTAACAGCATAACTGGATTGGCTCAGGAAGACATTTCAGCCAGGCATTTTCTATGAACAGGATCCTCTTTCCTGGAGCAGAGGAGGACTCCAGCCAACCAAGTTAATTAGTGCCAGATTAAGATGGCCTCAGCAGGTGGTTGGTTCAGACTCTCTCTCCCCTCTGTTTGTCAAAACCTCATGGTTGAAGAAGGGCTTGAGTAGTCTTGTCTTATTGACAGCTGTCAACTGTTAATGGACCATATGTAATGACGGTAAAGTTGCCATCAACTGTTGATGGACCATATGTAAATGGTGAACAGAGTGACAGATGAATACGTAGAAGCAACAAAAGGCTTCGTTGCTGGACTGGGAGTCAGAAACTTAAAATGATTTTAAGAAAGGGTAGTTTAAAATAGGTTGATAAAACTATGTCACAGTTTTCATACCTTTTACTACACTCACCATTTGTCACTCAGTGACAGATATGCCAATGAAAAGATTGCTGTCTTAGATCATTAAAAACTGGACATGAAAGACTATATACCTCACAGAGACCTGATTTTTCAATTTCATTATTGAAAGGGCAATTAATAGTAGCAAATTAATCATTAAGCCCAAATATCCTGCAAAAATAAAAGCATTATTTATGTGAATCACAGGTTTCTAAATCCAGTTGTGTAGGTAGAAGAAATTAGGTATCAATTGAAGAGTATGGTAAGAATTTTTTTAAAGGAAAAAGACTATTTGGTTCTATAGGATGCACTTTACTAACTAATAAGAATATAATGTCCTGTAAACTGAGATAGGGATGAAGTAGCTACTTAATTTTAGAGAGATATATTAGACTATTTCTGTTGCTTATATCATAATACCTGAAACTGTGTAATTTATAAAGGAATAAAATTTGTTTCTTACAGTTTTGGGTGCTGGGAAGTCCACAGTCTACAGGGGGACATCTGGTGAGGGCCTTCTTTTGGGTGGGAACTCTTTACAGGGTCCTGTGGCAACACAGGGTATCACATGGCATCCGATGGTGAGAATGTGAAGAGCTCTTTCATGTGCTCCTTTTAAAGCCAACAGTCTACACCCATGATAATTCATTACTCCGTGAATGTATTAATTCGTTCATGAGGTCACAGTTCTCACAACCCAACTGCCTCTCAAAGGCCTGACCTTTCAAATATAACTGGATTTCCTATCCTCTTAGCACTGTTAAAGTGGGGATCGAGTTTCCAGCACATGAACTTTTGGAGAACACATTTGACCCATAGCATTCTGCTCCTGGCCCCCAAATTTCATGCCCTTCTCACGTGTAAATGTATTCATTCTATCCCCAAAGCCTTAACTTATTTTAGCTCAAAAGTCCATAGTTTCACCTGTGAAATCAAACAAGTTATCTTCTTCCGAGATATAATGGTGGGAAAAACATAGAGTACATATTCCCATTCAAAAAGGAGAAATAGACCAAAAGAAAGGGGTAACAGTCTTAAGCATGTCTGAAACATTAGGGCAGTAGGGCAGGCATTAAATCTGGTGTGGTGGTTGGGCCTCCAAGCTCTTGGGCAGCCCCTCTCCTATGGCTTTCCTGAGCTCAGCCCATACTTTTGCTCTCCCAAGCTGGTGTTGCATGTTGGTAGCTCTATAATTCTGGTGTCTCAGTGGTGGTCCCCTCCCTTGGCTTCACTGGGCATGGTTCTGGTTGGATTTCTCTGCAGCAACTCTGTCCCTACATTTCCACTTGGCATTGCTCCAGTGAAGGCTCTCTGCAGTGACTCCACCCCTGTGACAAATTTCTTCCAGAGCCCCCAGGCCTTTCCATACATGCTTTGAAATCAGGATGAAGGCTGCCATGTCTCCACCACTCTTGCATACTGTGAGCCTGCATATTTAATACACCACCAAGGCTTCTGGCTTGTATCTTCCTAAACTGTGGGCCCAGCCATACCTGGGGCCAATTTAGCCATGGCTGGAGTAGCCAGAGCAGCCAGGTGTGGGGGGAGCAGCATTCTGAGGTGGCCCTGGGGGAGCTGTGGAGGGCACCTCAGGCCTGTTGCCAGAAACCATTCTGTCTTCCTAGGCCTCTGGGCCTGTAGTGGGAGGAGTAGCCTCAAAGATCTCTGAAATGCCTTCGGGGTCTTTTTTTCATTCTTCTTCTTCTTCCTTTTTTTTTTTTTTTGCAGGGGCGGGGGTCTGGCCAGTATCACAACACTCTAACCAACTAAGCTATCCTTGATTATTTCTTCTTTTTGTCCTGATTACTTTAGCAGACAGTTGCTGGGCTATACCCTTGGTTTTCTCTTCTGAACACACTTTTCCATTCTCTATGTGGCAAGGCTGAGAGTTTTCCAATTTTTTACCCTCTGCTTCCTTTTTAGTTATAAATTCTGACTTTATGTTATGTCTTTGCTGCTGTAACTCAGCACAGGCTGTTTAAATATTCACACAGCTACCTGAATTCCTTGCTGCTTAGAAATTTCTTCCACTGCTAGTCAAACTGTCATTATTTGCAGATAACATGATCTTATACATAGAAAACCCCAAAGGCTCAACAAAAAAACTGTTAGAACTAATAATGAATTTAGTAAAGTTGCATGATACAAAATCAACATACAAAAGTCTGTAACGTTTCTATATACTAATAGCAAACTATCAGAAAAAGAAATCAAGAAAAAAATTTCTTTTAGTATAACTACAAAAAATAAGTTACCTAGGGATAAACTTAACCAAGAAAATGAAAGACCTCTGCAATGAAAACTATAAAAAACTGAAGAAAGAAATTGAAAGAGGCATAAATAAGTGGAAAGACATCCCATATTCATGGATTGGAAGAATAAATATAGTTAAAATGGTTATTCTACCCAAAGTGATCTACAGATTTAATGAAATTCTTTTCTGAAATAGAAAAGAAAAAAAAAATTCTAAAATTTGTATGGAACCAAAAAAGCCACTGAATAGCCAAAGAAATCCTGAAAAACAAACAAACAAATAAACAAACAATGAACAAAGCTGGAGGTGTCATGCTACCTGACTTCAAATTATACTACAGGGCCAACCCCGTGGCGCACTAGGGAGAGTGTGGCGCTGGGAGTGCAGCTGTGCTCCCGCCGTGGGTTCAGATCCTATATAGGGATGGCCGGTGTGCTTACTGGCTGAGCGCGGTGCGGCCGGTCACGAAAAAAATATATATATACTACAAAGCTATAGTAACCAAAATACATGATACTGGCATTAAAACAGACACAGAGACTAATGTAACAGAGTAGAGATCCCAGAAATAATTTTTTTTTCCTTTTTGTCTTTTTTCGTGTCCGGCAACGGATCACAACCCTCGGTGTTGCCCCCGCACCTCGCTCAGCCAGTGAGCAGCCGGTCTGTATGTGGGATCCGAACCCTTGGCGGGAGTGCTGCCACGCTTCCCAAGCAGTGCACTGTAGCAGTGTGCCACCGGGCCAGCCCCCCAGAAATAAATTTATGCATCTATAGCCAACTGATTTTTGACATAAGTGCCAAGAATACATATTGGAGAAAAGACAGTCTCTTCAGTAAATGACACTGGGCAAACTGGATATCCACATGCAGATGAATGAGACTAGATCCCTTCCTCTCACCATGTACAAAAATCAACTCAAAATGGATTAAAGATTTAAATGTAAAACATGAAACTACTAGAAGAAAACTTACAGGAAATGTTCCATGACATGGGGCCGGGCAAGGATTTTTTTAAAAAATAAGACTTCTAAAGCACAAGCAATAAAAGCAAAAATAGGCAAGTGAGATGACATCAAACTAAAAAGCTTTTTTCATCAAAGTAAACTGTTAACACGGTGAAGAGACAACCTACAGAATGGGAGAAAATAATTGCAAACTATACATCTGACAAGGGGTTAGTATCAGGAATATATAAGGAACTTAAACAACTCAACAGCAAAAAACAAATAACCAGTTGAGAAATGGACAAAGGATCTTATCAGGCACTTCTCATAAGAAGATGTACAAATGGCTAATGGGCATATGAAAAAATGGTCAACAACACTAATCATCAGGGAAATTCAAATCAAAACAACAATGAGATACCACCTCACTCCAGTTAGAATGGCTATTATCAAAAAGACAAAAGAAAACAAGTGTTGCTGAGGATGTGGAGAAAAGGGAACACTTGCACACTCTTGGTGGGAATGTAAACTAGTACAGCCATTATGGAAAACAGTATGCAGGTTCCTCAAAAAATTAAAAGTAGAACTACCTTTTGATCCAGCAATCCCACTAGTGGGTATATACAAAAAGGATATTTGAATCAATATATCGAAAAGATATCTGCACTCTCATGTTTATTATAGCACAATGTACAGTTACCAAGGTATGGAATCAATCTAAGTGTCCGAAAAGAAGTTAATGGATAAAAAACATGTAATACACACACACACACACACACACACACACAGACAATGGAATACTACTCAGCTATAAAAAATAATGAACATTTGTCATTTGTGCCAACATAGATGGACTTGAAGGATATCATGTTAAGTGAAATAAGCCATACACAGAAAGACAAACACCACATGACCTCCCTCATATATGGAATCTAAGTGGGGGAAAAAGGCAGTAATGTAGAGACAGAGAATAGAAGAGTGATTATAGAGACTGGGGAGTGAAAACAGGGAGATGTTGGCTAACGGGTACAAAATTACTTCTAGATAGGAGAAATAAGTTCTGATGTTTTATTGCACAGAACGGTGACTATGGTTAATAGTTAAGTTTTGTATAATACATAATAGCTAGAGGAGAGGTTTTTGAATGTTTTTGCCACAAAGAAATGATAAATGCATGAGGTGATTGATACATTATCTACCCTGATGTTATTACTGTACAACATATATATGTAACAAAATGTCAGATTGTACCCCATAAGATGTACAATTACAATGTGTAAGTTAAAAAAATAATATTTTTGGATAGAGAATAAAACAATGGTTACCCGGAGTGGGGGGTGGGGTGAAGGAATGGGGAAATGTAGGTCAGAGGATACCACGTAGAAGATATGTAGGATGAGTAAGTCTAGAGATGTAATTTACAACATGAGGACTAGAGTTAATAAAATTGTACTGCATTAGGGATTTCTGCTTCATGAGAATATTTTAGCTGCTCTTGCATATCTTGATGGACAGATATGTTATTTATTTTACTATAATAACCAACTTAGTATCTGTATGTGTCCCATCATATCATGTTGTGAACTTTAAATATATACAATAAAATTATTTTTTAAAAAAAGAAATCCCTACACCAAATATCCTTCCTTATCTCTTTCAAGTTCTGCATTACATAAAGCTCTCCAGCATGGACACAATCCAGCCCAGTTCTTTACCAATTCATAACAAGGGTGATCTTTGCCTCAGTTTCCAACAAGCTCCTCATTTGCATCTGAGATCTCCTCAGAATAACCCTTACTGTCCATTTGATCCACAGCAAGAAGTGATTAAAGCTCATATCCAACCTATGTATTCTTAAAGTAATATAATAATGATAATTTTCAATATAATTGTCAGGCACTTTTCACATGCTACTCCTTTCATCCTCACATCATTCTTATGAAGTAGGTACTATCATTATCCTTATTTTATACATGAGAAAACTGAAGGCCAAAGAAATTAAGTAACTTGCCCAAAATTACACAACTTGGGGTTTTAACTCCAGTCTGGTTCCAGAACTGCTATTCTTAAGTTATGCACTAAATGGATATGGTTAGTTAAGAAGTAAATTGATTTTGCCCAATTTAGACCCTATTTCCAGCGATTGAACTAGCTATTCAAATGACATCCATGGAACATGTCATACGCTTGCTAAATTGTTATTTGATATAAGAAAGACTGAATAAATGGATAGGTAAAATCTGTGTGTAAGGGAGTCATCACTGTTGATTTAATATGCCACATGAAGCAGTTATTTTTCTGCCATGATACTGATGAGAGATTAATTTTAATGTTTGTAAAATGTGATGAATTACAAAAATGTCACTAGGCTCCTTTGCAAAATCCACAAAGTAACATATGTTAAGTGTCTTGACCTCAGAAGAAAGTTGCTACACAAATGGTTTTTATTTGCACTGATTCTCTGATTCCCATTTGGAAATAAAACTCGTGTAAATCTAAAAAGAAAAGCCCCTGGGTTTATGCAGGAGTTAGAAATTATACTAGGTAGTCCTGCTTATAGACCATGTAAGAAGAGACTTAGCACTCAAGTACTTTCTCCTTATGCATTTAACTGTGTCTTTTAGGATCAGAATCGTGTATCAAATTCTAGTGATCTTACTGAGTTACTTTTCTACAGAAAAGTTGTACAACAGAAAAAGTGGGAGGATACGTTTAAAAGGGTTGGAAAGGGAAGATAATTAAAGAAAATAAGTTTTCATGTGTCTGTTGGTCATTTGGATATCTTCCTTTGAAAAACGCCTATACAGTGCCTTTGCTCATTTTTTTTTAAATCAAGTCACTTTTTTTTTTTTACTGTTAAGTTCGTTGAGTTCCTTGTATATTCTGGATATTAATCCCTTGTTGGATGCATAGTTTTCAAATATTTTCTCCCATTCTGTAGGCTGTCTTTTCTCTCTGTTAACTGTTTCTTTTGCTATTCATAAGCTTTCTACTTTGATATAATCTCATTTGTTTATTTTCCCTTTTGTTGCATGCACTTTTGAGGACTTGTTCATAAAGTTTTTGCTCAGTCCTACTTACTGAAGTATTTCCCTTGTGTTTTCTTTTAGTAGTTTTATATTTTCAGGTCTCATATATAAGTCTTTAAGCCATTTTGGATTGACTTTGGTATATGGCAAGTGGTACAGGTCTAGTTTCATTCTTCTACATGTGTATGTCCAGTTTTCCCAACACCACTTATTGAAGAGGCAGTCTTTCCCTATGTATACTCCTGTTGCCCTTCTCAAAGATCAGTTGGCTGTAAGTATGTGGATTGATTTCTGGGTTCTCTATTCTATTCTATTGATCTGAGTATCTGTTTTTATGCCGGTACCCTGCTGTTTTGGTTACTATAGCTTTGCAGTATAATTTGAAGCCAGGTAGTGTAATGCCTCCAGCTTTATTTATTTATTTGCTCAGGATTGCTTTGGTTATTCTGGATCGTTTGTTGTTCCATATGAATGTTAGGATTGTTATTTCTATTTCTGTGAAAAATGTCATTGAGCCAACAGACACATGAAAAAATACTCAATATCAGTAAACAGCAGGCAAATGCAAATCAAAACCACATTGAGATCCATCTATTGTGTCCTCCTCTGTGTACAGCACCCACCTATTTTATTTCAATAAGAAATAAGTAAGTCAGACTGGCCAATATCAAAAAGACAAAGAGTAACTAATGCTGGTGAGCATGTGAAGAAAGGAGAACAATCCTACACTGTTGCGGGGACTGTAAATTAGTGCAGCTGTTACAGAAACCAGTATGGAGGTTCCTCAAAGAAGTACAGATAGAACTACCATATGATCCAGCAATCCCACTGCTGGATATATCCCCAAATGAATGGAAATCACCATGTCAAAGAGATATCTGCACTCCCATGTTTGTCACAGCTCTATTCACAATAGACAATTATGGAACCAACCAAAATGGTTGATAAATGACTTGACAAGGAAAACTTGGTATGTATACACAATGGAATACTACTCTGCCATAAAAAGGAATGAAATTCTGCCATTTGCAGCAACATGGATGAACTTAGAGAAAATTAAATTCAGGGAAATACAGAAATTATGTTAAGTGAAATAAGCCAGACAAGGAAAGAGAAATCCTGCATGTCCTCACTCATAAGTGGGAGCTGTAAGAAAAAAAAAGAAAGAAAGAAAGGTAAGGCAATCACAATAATTCCTTAAACTCTCAAAAGGAGAGAACATAACTGAAACCACCAGAGGAGGGAAAGGGAGAGGAAAAAGAGGAGGTAGAGAGAAATTGGTAAAAGGCCACAAAAAATGTTTTCATTGTGTAATGATAAAAAAAAAAAAAAATAGAGAAGAATCTAATGTTTTGCTGAAATGAAGGTACAATTCATGGCATGTATTAGATATCGTCAAATACCTTTAGGTCAATAAGATAAAACAGAGCATATTTATCTTTAACCAATCAATTTATACTTCTTCTGCCTGTTAATAGGGGCATTTCATGAAATCCTGATATCTGACAGTAAAATGATGCTTGTGGATTAAAGCCTTGCATTTAGAATTTGAAGACTGTGATGCTGTACTTGCTTTCGCTCTAATAATTTGCTTTGTAATACTTGCTAAGTCATATAACTAGTTGGGCTTTTGAAGTTCCCTCTATGTAACAGTGGTCTGGGCCCCCCAATCTCTACAAATTTTGTTTGTTTGGGGGTTGTGTTGTTAATGAACTAAAATCCTATGTTTTAGGGCCAATGGGAGCTTCAAATATTTAGTTATTAACTCCTTTTAAGCAAAGACTGTATTCATAAATGATCCATAATAGATAGTAAAATACAATGGGAAAAATGAAAACAATTGAAATAATATTTAAAATGTTTATTTCAAAAGTACTTTTCAAGGTTATTATGACATATTTGTACAGGTTGGAAGAACTGTAATTGGTACTTTATACTTGAAGAAAACTTTCAATAGCACTGAAAGGTTTTCAAAAGGAAGAAACTCCAATACATCAAGAAACCATTGGCCTTTTCAAGTAATCATTTCCAAGGTAGCATTTATAAAAGAATTGTATTTCAAATGCAGTAATCTCATTGTGTAGTTTTTAGAGAATTGTTGCCTCACTAACTCAGTATTAATGAAAAATAGTCAGCATGCTTTTAACCTGATACTGAAATATGTTGGGTTTCAGCAAGGTTTTAAAAAAGTATTTTTCCCACTTTAATTATTGATGAAAGTAAGGTGATCATAGCACATTATTCACCAATTTAATGACATTCCCCATAATTGTTTCATAGTAAACTTATTTATTTTTCTATTGTTCTACTTCTTTGCCAGTGAAAAGATTGCTATCTTTCCCCATGCTTCAGAGACATTTAGTGGCAAATATTGTGCTTTTCTTCCCTCAAATGAAGAGTGTAGCCTCAAACATTTAAAATGGAATTGAACCCTAAACAGTATTGAAATGCAAAGCCGTTTATTTGATTTGAATTATCTTATCAACCTTCTCACTTCTTATTATCATAAGACTGCCCAAGATTGCAGCTTGTCCTTGATTTGCTTGCAGTCTCTACTTCATGCCAAATTCTCTTGCTCCTGTATGAGAAAAGCTAAACTGTGTGTATTTGTACACAACTAGGTTCACTTTGTTGGTTAACTTTCAGGAAATTAGGAAGATAGAGCTCTTATGAAAGCAAGCTAGAGTCCTACTTTGTACCTATCTGTCTTTAGACAAGTTACTTACCAGATTTCAAGTCTAATTTCCTCAGTAAGCTTTATGATAGTGCCTGCCTCATAAAGTTGATGTGAATATTTCTGGAGCTAAACCATATGAAAATGGTTAATCTGCTGCCTGGCATGTAGTAAGTGTTCAATAAATGTTAGCCATGATGGTGACACAGATCATGTTGATGATGATGATGGCAGTAAAGATGGTAAGTTCAGAGAAAAGCTTATCTGTGCACTTCTTGTTGTATCATTTTTAACCTCTTATAAAAAAAGCATAAGTTTTATCATACAAATAAAATAAAAGATCCTAGGACAGAAGATTTACAGAGAAGGCTTATGTAGGAAATACGTAGTTCCTTTCTCAATTCCCCCCTCCAAAGAACATATGACTTTTAAAAGATCAGAGCAACTATTTCCCCAAAGTGGGTCACAGTCTACTAGTCAATCTCACAGCCATGGCTAAACAGTTGCAGTGCCTTTGTCACTTCTTTCTTTTTCTGTTATTAACAAACCGCAGCTACCCCATTAATGAGAGCAAACATTAAAATCACCTTACATGTCTGCTCTAAAGCAAACCAATTCACTAATCTTTTCATAAGGAAAAGTTGGAGACTTCTGGAATATTGTCTATGTCTATTACTTTCAATAAACGTCACCACCACTAGCTTTACTCTCATTTTTATTTTTCTAGGACCTTCTTCTCTACCTCCTATCTTTCCTACTTGGCTTGCTTGCTTTTTTGTCCACTCAAGTTTCCACATGCTTCAGAGACCCTTAGTAGTAAGTGGTGGAAGCTATGAAGGCTTACCCGATAGCAGAAGTAGGGAAATAAAATCCATAACTGGATATTCAAAAATAATTATTATAATCAATTCTCTCTTTGCTAACAAAACAATAGTTAGCACTCAAGTGAAAAGTATCCTATCCTAGCTTTCTCCATCTATTAAGCTATGGCAAGGAATATTACTTGTATATTTCTTTTCCTTCAGAGGATTATATGTCTACTTATATCCCCTCTATTCTGCCATTCATTTTTCTCCAAACTTAAGCAGTAAAAATTCCCTTTATTTTCCCTTTTTCTGTTCCAAATTTTATCATGTTTCCGAGAATAGTGTTTATTCCATGTCTGTTTATATCTTTACTTATTTATTCATCCATTCATTGAACACACACACACACACACACACACACACACACACAGACAGCCTCTTCATGTGTAAAGGAACTGTAGTAGGTGCTGAGAATTGAGCAACAAATTCAACAAAAAGGTTACTTCTCTCATGGAACTTGCATGCAAGTGAGGAAGTGAATTGTACAAAGGTAAAAGCCCTAATAATAAATATTACAAAGATATTAACATTCAATATGGTGATGTAACGGAGAGTGGTTAGATAGTCAAGGTTGCTCCAGGGAGGTCACGTTTGAAGTTAGACTTGAATAAGAAAGAACCAGACATGGGAAGATACAGAGAAGAAATGTAGGGCCGAGCCTGTGGCACACTCGGGAGAGTGCGGCACTGGGAGTGCAACAGTGCTCCCGCCACAGGTTCGGATCCTATATAGGGATGACCGGTGCGCTCACAGCGCTCACTGGCTGAGCGCGGTGCGGCCGGTCTCAAAAGGACAAAAAAAAAAAAAAAGAAAAGAAAAGAAATGTAAAGGCCCTGTGGCAGGAGCAAGTTGGAAAGTTTGAGTAACAAAAAGAAGACTGCATGACTGAAGCATGGCAAACAAGAGTAAGAATGTGACAATACTGGAATGGAGAGGTAGTCATAGGCTGGATAATGTTGGGCATTGGCAGTGAGCTTGCATGTTATTTTAAATATAGTAGGAATTCACTGGAAGATTGACAGTAGGATGTGTGGTATGGTTTGATTTGCCATTTAAATTTGCAACTTTGATTGCTTTAGGAAAATGTTTCTTAGCAAGCCAGAGTGGGTATAGTAAGAATTGATGGGAGGTTATTATAGTTCTCTTGAGTTGGTCTAAAATGGTGATGTTGTAATTAGAGAGAAATTGACAAATCCAGGATCTATGTTAATGACAGAGCCAATGGGACTAGCTGGTAGATTGTTGTGTTTGTAATCCAATAGAATTACGGTAATTATATTTGATAAATCTAACCACAATGCCCATGACAAATTTGAATGAGGGATAAGGAAATTAAATATTGAGTGGAAATTCTTACTATACAAAAACAAAGCAAACAAAAACCGTGCAGTCAACCTTAAAAACATTTAAAACATTGTTTGTGAATCTTTTTTAAAATGTCTGCAAGAGTTTCCTTCAAATTTTTTAGCATCCCTTAATTATATAAGCCTTTCTGTAAAGATGAATTATTAATCTTTTGAAAAAAGGAATTCTTATTTATTGTATTTTTTCATTCTTAAAAGACATTATTAGATACAGAATAGGTAAGAAAGCAACCACATAGACATGTGAATTATAATAGCATGATACAAATATGAATAACATACATTCCCTGTTCTCAAAGATAAACAGTACAAATATTCCAGTGTATATCAGAAGGCAGAGATAATTGTTCATGAGATCCTGCTGAAGGATGCCTTTCTAGAAATAGAAATATATCATTTATACCTGTGGGTACAGGAATTCCAGAGAAAAGGGCCCGTATGGACCACTGCACGGAGGCACTAGGGCAGATTAGAATGATCTGGTAGCTTCAACTAGTATAATTTTGATAAAGAAATAAATAAAGTTATGAAAGAGTCGAGGAATGGCTTGCTGTATTAACAGCAAAAGACCCTGAAAAACCCAGATGCCATGGTAAACATTTTCGATGTATTTAAACTTTTAAATCACCATATTATTTTCCACAGCAGCTGTGACATTTTATGTTCCCACCAGCAATGCACAGGGTTCCAAACCTTGCCAACACTTGTTCTTTTTTAAGGATTTTGATAATAGCCATCCTAATGGGTGTGAAGTGTCTGTCAAGTATTTTAAACCATGCAACAGATTTAGAAATGTGGCGTAAGATTTTGGGGGCCAGATGCCCAACTCTGAACCAGGATTGATAGTACACGCAAAAGTGAAAGAAAAAGGTTCTTTTCATAAAGTAATTTGTTCATCTAACAAATATGAAGATGTTATGTTTGTGCAGGACTCTGTGTTAGGCTCAATATATCCATTAGTTAGCAAAATAGACAGATCCTGTCAAGTCCAATGGGGGAAGATTGTCATTCATTAAAGAATTACATAAATATATAATGTGGTAGATGGTCTTGGTGCCCATCCACATTCCCTTGGCACTCTGAAGCAAAAGCTGTTTACTTTTAATGCCTATCAATCTCTACCTGCAGGTTGTTTTCTTTTTCCTGGTGATAACAACATACGTGGCCCTTGCATAGGGTAAGCTCTACATGCTGAGGTGTTCGTACACTGGGGAACAGCCCCTCACACAATGATGGATGAATAATGGTAGATAAATACCGCAGCTTCCTTGGCCCTCATTGGGATAATTCGCAGAAGTGTTCTGTACTCTCCCCAAAAGTTTCCCAGCTGGATTAAGCTCTAATTGCCCATGATGGTAACATACTTGATAGGACACATTTGTTGACTCCCTTTTCTCAGTCTTGCTTCCAATCCCAAACAATATCTCTTAGGATCTCTTCCCAAATTAACTACTTACACTCAGATTGTTTCAGGATTCCTACTAGGGAAACCCAAACTAAAACCCATCTTTTTTTTTTTTTTTTTTTTCTAAAACACATCTTAACACATTTTGACAAATTCTGTGGAGGAAAAGTAAAGGTTGCTATACAAATTTGTAATAGAAAAGGAAGTCTGTGGGTTCAGGGAAGGCTGCTCTGAAGAAGTTTCATTTGAAGGTTGAATAGGAGATAATTACGTGAGGGCATCCCAGGCTGAAGGAAATAGCAGTTCTAAGACCCTGCAGTAGGAGAGAGCGTGGCATTTTTTTCAAAAGGAGGTGGTACCAAAGAGAGTAAGAAAAATGGTGGCAACAGACAAGGCTAGACAGACAGACAGGGTTTATTTCATACGTAGCCTTGTAGACCATTGTATTAATCTGTTTTCAGTTGCTAATGGAATGGAATACCTGAAACTGGGTAATTTATAAAGAAAAGAAATATATTTCTTGGGTTTCAGAGGCTGGGAAGTCCCTGGTCCAGGGGGCACATCTGGTAAGGACATTCTCCTGAGTATGGACTCTCTACAGGGTTCCATGGTGAGGCAAGCAATCACATGGTGAGAATGGCATGAGCTCTTCATGGGCTCCTTACAGAGCCACCAGTCCATACCCATGGTAACGCACTACTCTATCAATGAATTAAAGCATTCTTGACAGCATAGTCCTCATGATCCAATCACCTCTCAAAGGCTCCACCTTTCAAATACTATAATCGGATTTTCCACCCTCTTAACACCATTATAATGGGGATCAAGTTTCCAACACATGAACTTTTGGAGGACACATTTAACCCATAGCCACCATATTGAAAACCATATTGAAAAGCAGTGGAAAACCACAAAGGCTTTTAAGCATAGAAGGGGCATGGTCAGATTTGCCTTTTTAAAGATTACTCTGAATGTCTTGCAGAGAACAGATTAAGCAGTATAAGGGAGGTGATCCACAGGGAGTCAATTGCAGTGGTAAGGGTGAGAGACAATGGTAACTTGGACTAGTGCAGGATTTCTCAATCTTGTCACAGTTGACATTTGGGGCCAGATAATTCTTTGTTGTAACAGTCTATCCTGTGCATTGTAGGACATTAAGTAGCATCTATGCCCTTTACATGCTAAAATGTCTCCAGGCATTGCTGAATGTCTTTTTGAGTAAAACATTGCTGCCTGTTAAGAGCTCCCAGACTAGGATGAGGCCAGTGAATATCTAAAAGATGCACACTTATGAGGTTTCATTCCCAAAGTCTTTGTTAAAAACAAAGAGAGAGAAGGAGAGAGAGAGAGAGAGTTGACTTTAGCTAGCTCCAGAATTTATCGTTTAATAGCAAATAGATTGAACGATGGAGCATTATGAGAATGAAAAGTTCACTCCTTTTCATGGTTCATTCAGCATGTTGCACTCCAGACTTTTCTGACATCCAAAGTACCTCCACCTCCCTGCTTTCTTATCTGGATCAACTAGGCAATCAGTTTTCTACTTACCCACTTTCAAAATTTTTGACTTTGTTTCCAAATCCAATCTAAAAACAAATGACATTGTTCTATTTTTCTTTCACCACTTCTTTTATATAGAGCCACTGATAACTCCTGGTTGTGGCCTTTGTCTTCTTATTCTGCACCCCCTAATCCCCCACCAATCATCAAAGCCCAGCAAGATGACCATATCCTTCCTTTCTGATACTTTGCCCAACCAACTCAGGCCAAATTGGTCTCTTCTTCCTCTCGACTCTCACAGCCACATGTTGCTTTTTCAGCATTAAGACAATTTTCCATAGGATAATCGTTTCCAGCATGTGTATACTTTCTTCCCATGAAAATTACGAGCAACATAATCTCAAGGTCTGTGTGATGTTTTTGTGTGTCTCAGATATTACCTGCGCAAACAATACACTTCATATAGTTACTTAATGATAGAGTTTGGATATGTTGTCCCCACCAAAGCTAATGTCGAAATCTGATCCCCAACTTGGCAGTGTTGGGAGGTGCTTGGGACATGGGGGCAGATCACTCATGAATAGATTAATGCCCTCCCGGGAGCAGGGTGAAGGTAGTGAATGAGTTCTCTCTCTATTAGTTCCCACGAAAGCTGATTGTTTAAAGGACCCTGGCACTTCCCTCTGACTCTCTTGCTTCCTCTTGCCGTGTATTCTTGCACCACTGGCTGCCTGCCACTTTCTGCCATGGGTAGAAGCAGCCTGAGGCCTGCACGAGATGCAGCTGTCCAAGAAACTTAAGCCAAGTAAACTTCTTTTCTTTATAAATTATCCAGTTTCAGGTACTCTATTATTGCAATACAAAAAGGGACTAATACATTTAATAAACCTGCACATCAACCACATGACTGCCACATAAGTTGATACTCCAAAAACATCTATGACCACTTTAAAGGGAGCTCTTTAAACTTAACATAGAATAAAATATATAGAACAGATCACACCACTGACTTATCTTTTTTCAACTGCTATAATTTCAGAGGGCAAATGCCTGAAAATCTACTTTGGTGGCAATGCAGCCAAGGAGAAACAGTGACATTACTGTGAATGAGCTTGACCCATATGATTGTATCTCTAATATATTGCTTCATATTTAGTCCAAAGTCATAGAGAAGGCTTTTTATAAAACTACTAATCTGAGCTGATGACTAAAAGAGAAATATTTAAAGGTCTTTCCTCCTCTCCATTGACTTAGTATAAATAGGAATGACATGCACATAGTGAAGGGAGAATGTGGTGCCATGAATAGAGATTTTTGCAGCACATTTTTCATTGACTTTAATAAGATGCGTGTGGCTAAATGTGTTAGTGCAGTTGGCAGAGTGTCTTTTTTTTTCAAAGAATCAAGGTTTAGCCTAAAGTCTGTTAATATTTGAAATGGAGCTGGAATTAGGAAAAAAAAAAGTGCTGTTCAGAGAGCCCATTGACCTGGGGAGCATACAAGATCCTTACCAGTTGCAGTTAGAGGGGAATCATTTGACAACACCAAGGAACTAAGGGCAAGTTGCCATGGAGTTGTTGGCATTTACCAACAACTGAAAACATAATTACAATGAAAGAGAATAGGCAACGTGCCCTAGCAATGAATACTTTTCCATTGTGTTGCTTTTTTACTGGGTAAAAACTCAGAATTCCCAGATTTCCAAATTTAGCTACAGGACATGACTTTCTGTAGGAAAAGTCCTCTCTGATGTCCTTAAGGTAAGACTCAGAAATAAAGATAGTGTAAGTCAGTCAGTTAGTCAACAGTTTTTATTGCATTCTAAGTACAATGCACAGTGTTAGGTGTTGTCAGGCATGTAATTATAATGCATAATCCCTATCCTTGAGGACTTTGCAATTATCCGAGAAGATTAAAAAAACCTGTAAATGAAACTGATAATATGTAAATGCCAAATGTGTTGTAATATAAATGAGGGCATTTAGGATACACATATAGAAAATAGACAACCCCAAATGCTTCACATATGGTAATTTATTACAAAATCACTGGAAAGTACTGTTTATTACTATTTTACCAATGAGGAAAACGGAGGCATAAAGTGGTTGGTTAACATGCACACAGTTTCTAAATTTAACAGTAGAGCAGGAATTTAAACCCAGGTAATCTGACTTCAGAATTTGTGTGCCTAAAATATTAGTTTTTACTGAGAAAAGAGAACCGTCAGTTTTATCAAAACAGGAAGGATTTTTCTAACCTTCAATGAGTGTGTTGTAGATGAATGAAAATGGTGGGGTTGTGGGAGTGTATGGATCTAGGGGTGGGGTATGGAGAGGTGGCACAAAGTGATCATGCTACAAGCAGCAGCTTGAAGGTAGAAATTAAAATGGCTCGCTATGTGCACGTATGTGGGTGGAAGAATGAGCAGCAATTCGAATCTAGGCGATTTTGAGTAGGAGGTTAGTTGGTGATAGGTAGGAACATACATTGGTACAAGTTTGTAGGCAAGCAATTTGGAAACACCTCAAATTTAAAATGTGTATGGCTTTTGATCCACCCTTTTCACAACTAAGAATGCATTCTGCCGAAGTACTTGTAACTGTGATGTTTGTGAACGTGAAAAATGGTGACATAAATGACCTTCACAAGGAGAATTGTTAAAGTGTATATTCTGACACTATAAAGTATTTTAAAAGATTGAGGCTCGGGCCGGCCTGGTGGCGCACTGGAGAGTGCGCCGCTTGGGAGCGCAGCGGCGCTCCCACTGAGGGTTCGGTTCCCATGTGGAGACCGTTTCCCACTCACTGGCTGAGCGCGGTGCGGGCGCAACACCAAGGGTTGCGATCCCATTGCCGGTCCCCGGTACGGGTGTGACACCGAGGGTTGCGATCCTGTTACCGGTCAGTAAAAAAGACAAAAAGAAAAATTAAAATAAAATAAAAAGATTGAGGCTCATCTATTTTTATTTTTTTACTGTAGTGTTATGGTAAGTCTTTTTTTCTTTATTTTGACAGTTTTTTATTGAAACATAATTGATTATATATATTTGTGGGGTACAGAATTGAATACCAATACATGTGTACAATGTGGTGATCAAATCAGGATAATTAGTATATTCATGTTTACACAACAATCAATCTTTTTGACCCTTAAAGAGTTTCCTGCTAACCCCCTTCACCTCCCTCTATCCTATCTCTAATACCAGAGTTCTGGAATTTTTTCTGAAAGTTTGGTGTATTATTGTGATTGTTTGGTTCTTTATTTCTTTCTTTATTTTTGCTCCCACTTATGAATGAGGACATATGGTATTTCTCTTTCTGTGCCTGGATTATTTCACTTATCATAATTATCCCTAATTTCATCCATGTTGCTTCAAATGACAGAATTTCATTCTTTTTTAGAGGCTCATCTATTTTTACTGACACTGAGGGATGGCTGTGATTTATTGTGCAGTGAAAAAAAGTGATTTGATGAGCAAAATATACAATATAATTTTATTTTAAAAATTAGGTGTAGTCAAGAATCACTTATGGAACCTGCACTATGGACTGGGCACTAGTCCCGGTACATAGGATACAGTAGTGAACCAAACAGACAAACAGATCCAACCAAATAAATCCCTGTCCTCGTGGAGCTTACATTCTAGAGGGGAGACAGAAAACAAACAATAAGCAAAATAAATAAGTAAATTATATAATAGGAGGTGATAAGTGCATGAAAAATAGGAAAGCAGGTAAAGGAGATTAGGAGTACTGTTGGGGGATAATGTGCAGAGACAGCCTTAAATGGGGTAGCCAGGGTATGCCTCATTGAGAAGATGAGATTTAAGTGAAGACCTGAAAAGTTGAAAACACCAAAAGGAAAGTGAGCTCTGGGTAGAGGCAACAGCAACAGCTAAAACACAGTCCTTATGGTGGGAACATGTCTGGTGTTCAAAGAACACTAAAAAAGTTCGTATGGCTGGTGTGGGGAAAGAAAGGGGAAGAGTAGTTGAAATGAGTAGGGGTTGAATTATGTAGGACAGTACTGTCCAAAACAAATGTAATGTGAAGCCCAGAAATAATTTTAAATGTTCACTTTGAAAAAAATGGGAAGAGAAATAGGTGGAATTCATTTTCATAGTATATTTTATTTAAAGCAATATATCCAAAATACTATTATATTAATATGTAATCAATATAAATCATTAATGTGGTATTTTATATTTTTTGCACTATTACTTTGAAATCTGGTGCATGTTCCATACATATAGCACATCTAAATTTGGACAAGCCACATTTCAAGTTCTCAGCAGCTTCAGGTGGCTGGCAGCTACCATATCGGACAGCACAGAGATAGAGCCGTGTTGTTAGGATTTGGCTTCTACATGGAGTAAAATAGTTATTGTGGAAGTCTGAGCAGAAGAATGACTTGGACTAACATATTTTAAATGGATCACTCTGATTGGTGTGTTGAGAAATGCCCAAGTTGGGAAGGGAGATGGGAAGCATGGATAAAGGTACAGACCTATTAGGAGGCTGTTGCACCAATAAAGGCATGAGATGATGGTGACTCAGACCCAGATGATAGCAGTCAAAATGGGGAGAAGCAGTCAGAGTCCAGATTTATTTTGGAGATAGGTAGGCTTTTGACCTGAATAACTGGAAAGATGAAGTTTCCATTAACTGAAATGGTGTTTCTGCAGGTGGGGCTCATTTGGAGGGGAAAACATAAGTCTGAGATTTCTGTTGGACCTCCAAGTGAGGATTTGAGTTGGCATTTGGATATATGAGTCTGAATTTGACAGAGAAGTCTAGACTGAAGATATAAATTTGAGAGCTGTCAGTATAAATAAAAAAATATTTAAAGCTGTGAGACTGGATGAGATCATTAGTGAGTGAGGGTAAATTGAGAAGCGAAGAGGTCTGAGTACTGAGTCTTAGAACCTCCAACAGTACAAGCTCCAATATCAATCTGGATGGATTTACAACATATTGATAATAACCTTTACCATTAGGGAGGGGGATATCAAGGACCTGGGAAAGATAGGGAACTTTCAATATGTAACTATATTGTAACTATAATAATGGTATGATAGTTGTGTGATCTAAAAATATGCTAATAATCCAAAGAGGACTTCCAGTTTCAGCTCAGACATGTAAAAATACTGAGAAGTCATCACTGCTGCTCTTAGAACAAGAAAAAGTTTGACAACTGATCATCAATGACTTTTCTTGTACGTATCAGAGAACTGAGTTCACAGGGCAAATCTTGATCCCAAAACCTGAAGAGGCAGGTACCTGCGAGGAGACATAAACTAAGGCATTTGCTTATCTGGGACTTAAGCCTCCAGATGCCATATAAGCCTTAGAGGAATATTAAACTAGAAATTCCAATGAGTTGCTGGAGACCAACTGTGGGCTAAGAAGAATGTATACAGCTGCTTGGTGGCCATAGTAATTGGGGGGTGCTTATATTTCTAGGCATTTCCTCCAGGAACTCCAGTATAGGCTCTCAATGATTGGGGATTATCCAGAGAAAGCTATTCACTGACATTCTCTCTGCCCTGGTGATTGTAGAAGATTTTAAATGATATTTTCACTAGCTATAGGATTCTGGGTTGGTAGTTTTGTTGTTGTTGTTGTTGTTGTTTCATTCACTTAACCCAAGTTCCTGCCGACCTGTAATGGACATAGAGTGTGAGCAAGAAATAAACTTTGTATTGTTTTTATTTTTATTTTTTTAGCGAAAAGAAAGTTACCAGTACAATCATGGTGATTCTTGAAAGCTGGCTTATGGAAATTCGATATTTATTTAGTTAAATGGAGATTGGGGATGAAGTGGAATTTTTTGAGACGAGTACTAATCCGATTTACTCAACAAAACCATGCTCGTTGAGTATTGATCCAGTATCAGTGTGCAGTAAATATTTTCTACTTTCTGAACTAATTCTCACCCTTGGCTCTGTTATGAGATACCTCAAAAAGTTTGTGGAAAGACTCATATTATATTTATTTCTATTTTTTCACAAACTTTTTGAAGTACCCTCATATGTGTCTAAAGTTACTTAATAAGAACAATAATAAGAACTCAAACCAAATAATAATTACCAGAATCCTGTTCATAGAATTAGGTAATAGAATTAGCTGTGTGTATTGTTTCAGGCTATTTTTTAAGAGCATATTTATGTTTTCGAATTTTAATAGTATCTTAATGCTTTATATAATTTCCAACAAAATAACATAAGAATACTCATATGAAGTAATTCAATCTGTTTTTGCAATTAAATGTCCATCATTAAAAAAAAAAAACCAAATATTTATCTAAGAGTGTAATTCTGTATTATTGGCTATTATCTAAAAAGATTTAAACAGTTGCTTATTTCTAAGGCCTTTGAAAATAGTTGCATACTGAATATATGTCTAATCTTTACTGGTCTTTTAATTAAATAAGAATCTAGAGATTTTATCTTATTAAAAAAAGAAGCTTGGCTTCAGAGATAATTTTGATCCATGTTCCATATGTCTTTGAAAAGGCAGTTTAATATTGTGTCTAATATTTCCTTTTCCTGTGGCAGAAAAAGAACCTACAGCCCCAAAATGTTATACATGTTGAGTTGTGATTCACAGCAACGTAGACAGGTAAAAATTGGGTATAGAATTTCCTTATCTTACTTCAGATTTTTCATTTTCTAACAAATGCACTTTTTCATGAGCTGCAATTGATGAGAATTATGAGTCAAAGGCATTCTGTTTCCAAATACATACATGATATTTTGGTCAATAAATACATCAAGATCTGGAGGACAATTAACATATAAAAAAATGTAGGAGGAAGGCAGCCAATTGTGTTAGATAACAGACTAAATATGACCAAAGAAATGTCTGGGAGAATTTCAAGTTTTGGCTGTTCCCTAGAAATTTCTACTGATTTGAAGATGAACCTTGATTCAGATGTAAAGTCTCAATTTCCAGGAAGCCGAGTAACATACACAGCAGGAAATGCCAATATTATTGTAATAGACATGTCTTGTAAAGGTGAATTTCAATGAGTTTTCACAGCTTTCTGAATAGTATAACACATTTTAAGAAAGTAGGTCAATGTTTTCATTTATAGATAATTTTATTGCTTTAGTGTTATATTTTTATGATTAACTTACAGACACTTCACTAACAACATACTGAAGTCTCCTGATGATTTTATATTTTTTTCCCATTCTTGTTTTACTTGAGAAGTCTTAACTTTCAATCCCTACTTAAATACTTAAAAACTCCTTTTTCTAGCTTATACCCTCCATCATCTACCTCTATTTAGAGCCCAGACTTGCTGGCCCATTCATTTCTTCCTAACATTTTGGGTACTATTACTTTTCTTCCATATTTGATTATTTAATTGTGAAACTCAAGAGCACAATTAGTCTCACAAATCTTTGTACCTCCAACACATGCAGAGAGCTGGGCAAAGTACAGAGTTTACAATTTAATGGAAAGGTGGAAGGAAATTACGAAGGAAGGGAAGAAATAAATTATATCTCTAAATTTGCGTAAAACTTCAAGCTTTATCTCTTTATAAAAATATATAATAATTTCCTTTTAAAAGTCAGATAGGCAGACCAAGACTCAAACCAATGTACACACTAAACCATGAAAATATACATACAATGCCTTTGGGTGAGAGTTGTAGTTGGCTCAGTGAAATAACATTATGTAAGAAAATATCCTCTCTCCATAAACAATCTTGAAAGTTGAAAACTTAGAATTAATATATTGAAAGTCAAATCTACTAAAAATCAACAAGACCTTTTGCATGCTGGTGCAATAAGGTGTAATAAATTATTAGTTATGTGGATGGCTGAGATTTTCAGAAAAGAAGGGAACGTTTGCAAATATGCCTCGTATTGATCATTGCCCTGCCCATGATTATCCCCACATACCTGCCAGCTGCAAACAAACAGTAGGTCATACTGAAATTATTCACAGATCTTTGTAAAACATAATATCTGATTTTCAGGAGTGAGATTTGAGGTAAGAGATGGAGGATTGAGGACTTTTTCAAAGTTTAAGGGGAAGCAGCTGGTACTTTGAAAGAAAGTATGTATTTCTCCCCTCCTTTTTGGTGATATTCTGGAATCGCTGATCTTCAAAATACTTTCAGGAATTTTCAAGGTTTGTTCCGTTACCTCTAGAGGCAAAATAATTTAATGTGGCACTTTCCAAAATGAGCTCTCTGAAATGCTGGTGTTCTCTGAAGATTTTAATAAACTCATATGATAAATAAGTTAATATTAATGGCATCTTTTCTTTCAAAATATATTAAAAACTGTACGTAAGAAAATCACTTAAATAAACTTAAATAGTTCTTACTATCATGCAATACCCTTTCTTTAGGAATAGAATGCCAAATAGGAGAATGAGAAGTCATTCGTTACTTTACATTGTTCGCGTTTTTTTGTTTTTTGTTTTTTTGGGGTTTTTTTGGCAACTCATAGGTATGGAGATCTGAACCCTTGACCTTGGTCTTATAATTCCACACTCTAACCAACTGAGCTAACTAGCCACCCCTCATTGAATATTTTTGGAGCACCTACTATATGTCTAGTACAGTTGTAGATGCTTGGTATACTTCAGAGAAGTACAGTAATGAATGATTTTAAATCTGCAGCATTTAGAAAAACTCTGATGACTGCTGGTTTCAGTTACAATGTTTGCATGTATTCATTGTTCATAAAAGTTTAGAAATGAATTAAATAAATTAAAATAAACCAGTCTAATTTGCTTTATTCATATATAAAGTTAAAAAATAATTAGACATTAACCATTTCTTACACGATTTATTTCATTTTCTTTTTTTTCACTCTTTTGCTATTAAATGCAAGATTGAATTTCTGTGAACATTGGAGGTTTTCAGTGCATTTGCATTAAAAATTATCATGAACAGGAAATGGTTAATCCACACATGCAATTTCTTTGTAAGTGAAAGCTTTACTATATAGTTCTTTAGGAAAAGTTTTTCCATAGGAAAGGTGGACCAAGTTCTGAATAAATTTGAGACAAAATTTTTGTACAGCTAATGTAAATCTTGCGTTGGTACATCACGTGATTTATTGGAGTTTTACAAATATTACAGAAGTAACATCTCACATTTTATCAGGTTAAACATGAAGTAGAATCTTTTCTGGCTGGCTGGTTGACTTGGATTAGTTTGTGCTTTAACTGAACTTCTTCAAGTAGCTCTTTGCAAACAGAATAAATGTATGTATAACTAAATGTATAGATATAGATAGATATAAAATTAACTTATCTCATTTTTATTTGGTCCAGCCACTAGGGCCTTCAGGAATGTTTTCTGCATTAAGTTTCAGGAAGTTTCTTAAACTGCAGATGAGAATTCTTTCCCACTTGTCTTCAGAGAACAGTCTGCAAATAGCCGTGTGCATTTCATAGGGATCACCTAAACTTTTCTTCTTTATTTTTTGCATGGAAGTGGAGTTAGACATAATTTTAAATACTTATTCTCAAAAAGGGATGTATACTCTTAGGAATAAAGGAAATGTTGATATAATGGCTTTGAGCAGAGGCTTTGAATCAGGTTGAACTGAATTTAAGGAAGGTGCTCCCAGTCACTGTGGACCCTTGTGCCTCTTTGACTTTGTTTTCTCATCTATCACGTAAAGATACTAATATTTAATCCCCAGTATTGATACAGATCAATAAGATAATGAAAGTGAAAAGAACTAAACACTGGACCAACGTGGAAAAGATCCAATGGAGAGTAATTATTTAACTTATATTAATACTTTTATTATTATTAAGCATCCACTATGTGTTAGGTTTGGGAATAATACATAGAATATTATAGTGGGCTTTGTTTTCACATACGGCATCCAGGATGAGGAACTAAGAAATGTACATTTGGAATAATACCAAAATACAAGTAATGTTGTAAATGAAAATAGTGGGGTTTTTTTTTTTTTGTTGTTGTTGTTTTTTATGTAAGCTTTGGATTTCTTTTTACATAAATATTACAAATGGTCCTGAAAAAATCTAAATTTCTTCATATATACTGTCTATTTATGCTGTTAATTAAGTGGAAACCAGCTCATAGATGGCCATCAATAAAGTTTGCATTGATTATTAGCTTTTTGAGAAAACAAAGACATGATAGAATTCCATTTTTCTAGCTTATTTCTATGTGAACAGTAGGTGTTACATCTTGTTGCTGCCAAGTGGCAGAGATTAAAGGTCAGGAGAGCATACAAGATCTAGTACTTTAATAGGAACATTTCAGCACACATGAGAGGGGGAGGGAGTAACTTTTATTCTACTCCACTCATGAAAGTCAAGAGAAAGCATAAAACATCAGGAGTATGCCTTTTTGTGGTCTCGATTTTATTCTGTGGTTTTGACCATAGTTTTTTTTCTGATTAAGTGAACATATACTAGTTGAAAATATGATGAAAAAGAAATTCTTGAAGAAAAATGCAAATAATACTTTTGCGTTTTCTCAAGTAATATTTTTGCCCCCAAATTCTTTAAATGTATTCATTTGTAATAAAAAGTCTCTCTCCTGGAATCATTATCTTTTATTTTCCTTTCTTTCCTTTTTTATAAAACACCCTGAAATGTAATTGTAAGATGCATATTTATGAAGAGTTGAGACAGGCCAGAATTGAATTTTCTTGTCTAAACTACCCAGCTGCTGATGGCTGTCTCCAAAATAACTAACTTGCTCACATACACTTCTGATGATTTCTGTTATACAGTCGACAAGGAGTGTCAGTCTGTCAGCACTAAGTGCCATTTGTAAAATTAACAATACAGGGAAACATTGTAGATCTGGTAGTAGTTGCAGCTATACATGTTTGCTGATTTTGGAGAAATGATGGAATTTAGTAATATCTTTTCAGTTACATGGTATTTTTCACTATAGTCTTTCTCTAGTTTATGGCATTTTAAGCACACCAAATGACCTACTACTTTCTAGTGAAAATGATACCTTTTAATTTCTGATTGAGATGTTACTTGATCCATATAAAAATAGTGAATGACTAATTGTTGGAGACTTTTCCATGCTTCTATGAATACCTTAAAATATGTACAAGAAGGTAAACTGCTGATTATTCTACACAAAGTCTTCCAACATGGATTTTCAACTTTCTATAAATGGAATATAACTTGGCATAATGTGCTTTTAGAAAAAAAAAAATGAATAAGTGATCCAAAATGAGATTTGGTTTTATTAACACAGTCAGATACGTAAACATTCGCAAAGGCCTACTACAGAAAGGCAAGAAGTCATTGGCCTGGCCAGGGCCTTTTGAAGAACTGGAATCTTCTATGCCAAGAGAGATTAACTTCTGTACATCTTTCTTGTTGAGAATAATTTTATTCACATTTTAATTACTTTATTTATTTATTTGTACTTCCTATTACCAGTTTATTATAAAGGCTACAACTCAGGAATAGCCAGATGGAAGAGATTCACAGGGCAAGGTACAGGAGGGGAGATTTGCTAAGTTTTCCATTCCCCATCCAGGCTTGCCACACTCTGCATGTATTCACTAACAGGAAGGTCCTCATACACATTTGAAAAGATTAAAATAATTTTGCAAGACCCCAAATTTTATAACCTTCTCACTTATAGGAACAGACAAATCCCAATCCCTTTGTGAAAACTCTAACCTGAAGATAATGAGCAAGATAGAGTAGTGGGGTGGATTACTCTAAGAATGAATCATGAGCAGCAGTAGAGTGTGATGGTTGTGATGGTGTGAAATAGCCTATGTGGTGTCCTAGGCCTCTTGAAAAAATACTCTGACAATCTCATTTATGACAATGTTAAGAGCACGTGTTAAAAATTGAGATCATTTATGCATTTGTGTTGTATTCGGAAAAGCATCATGTAGCTAAGTGGGAGAAAAAAAGGAAAAGATGCTTTCAGTGTCAGATGCTAATTTTCTCTGAAGTTCATACTTATTCTCAAAGTTATTTACATCAGTGAAATAATACTTAGTGCTGTGGCCATTTCAGCGCACTCATTTTAAAACTAATTTGTGAGGAAAACATGGTTAATATTAAATTTCACATGGGTATTTAGACTCACTATCAGAAATATTGGGAAGAAAGAAATATGAACACATAGAGTACATGTGAATGAATGCAAAAATCAATTTCAATGATCAGTCTATTGAGGATAGAACTGTGGTATGTGTGATTATGGGTTTTACTTTTCTCATGTGTAAAATGGGGTATATGATCTGAGTCTCACGCGACTCCAAATTTTTAACGTTACGCACATATCAATACCTGGTCAAGAAAACAATACAGACAAGGGAGAATTAAGGATAACAATTTGGTCATATTTAATACCATGCATTACTTGATTATTAATAACTCTACACACAAGTGTTGCCTTGGGTGGAAAATGTGATGCCTAAAATTCAAACATACCTTTCTTTGGTAATGGCATTTATTCACTCAACCAATATTTTTGTAGCACCTATTATGTTGATGGGAATAAAAATTTACCTAAGGCAAAGCTTATTTTAAAATTCCTTCAGAATGAATACAACCAGGAATTTAAATTTCAATGTTATTTTTAAAGTTTTTACTACTTAGCAGATAATGAATGACTTTTACTTAATGCTGTCATTCCGAGCCACTTTTCAATGTACTCTACAGTTACTAATTGGTTCATGCCATCCTCATAGTGTTCCTACAAAATAAATGTCATTATTTCCCCAATATACAGATAAGGAAACTGAGCTATAAAGAAGGTGAGAAATTTGCTTAAACTCCTAAAATTCATAAATAACAGAGTGTGACTTAGCCTTAGAGCTCTGGTGTCCACATGCTTAAACACCGTGCTGCACTGCTCCTTTACTTAGCTATTTTGCAGGAACAAAGGAATTAGATTGAAAACCCATCTGGCTCAACTCCTTTCTGAAAATAGTAGTTATGCTATCAGAAGACTTACATCCTTAATTTTATTTTTTATAGATTATCTACAGGACCACTGATGAGTTTTCTTCTCTCTTTATCTCCCTCAATCCTTTAATAAAAAATTATCTTCATGGGCCGGCCCGGTGGCACACTGGAGAGTGCGCCGCTTGGGAGTGTGGCGGTGCTCCCGCCGAGGGTTCAGATCCCATGTGGAGACCGGTTCCCACTCACTGGCTGAGCGCGGTGCGGGCGCAACACCGAGGGTTGCGATCCCATTGCCGGTCCCCGGTACAGGCGCGACACTGAGGGTTGCGATCCTGTTACCGATCAGTAAAAAAATAAGACAAAAAGGAAAAAAAAAATTATCTTCATTACAGTGTATATGAGATTATAATGATGAACTTCCTATTGCATCAGAATTATACTGTTTTGTAAATCCAGAAAACACTGTACACTCATCATTGAATACTATTCTATGGTATGTAGAAATGTCCACAAATCAAATTTTGATTGACTATTTGAAAGGCCTTTCCTTTGATAATAACTAGAGAGATTATGCTCTCAACAGTTTATTAAACCATTCTGAAAATCACAAAGGACATAATGTAGAATTGATATACAAAGTCCTGTGTATTTGTTCTAGCCATAACTTTCTTTAGGTTGGGAGGGAGGGGAGGAGAGAGAGAAAGAAGAATTTATTCATTGCAGATACTGGCTGCTCACCCACCTACAGCCTCCAGAGATGTAGGTTCCTCATTTGGGGAATACAAACTGTTTACAAGAACTTGTTTCTTAGGAATAAAGACTATTCCACCTTTTAGGAAAAGGAAACAGCATGACTTGGCTTTATTCTGAGAAATTAAGGAAAAGTCAAGTAGGAAACTCAATCAAACCCTCTGGATTCATGTCCCTCCATAGTACATTATATTGATTTCCTTGTAGATATTATACTTATTATAAATATTTGCATATTTGCTGCTCAGGAAAACAGATTTGTTTGAAGGAATTTTTCTTGTCTTTCTTTTTAATGCTTTTAGTTGTCTTAAAATTAAAGTCAAGCTAGATACCTATAATTAAAAATAATTCACTGCATACTGTCAAATGACTAGAACAGAGGAAATTGAATGTCCTCAATACAAAGAAATGATTTCGTTTTGTTATGAATATGCTAATTACCCTGACTTGATTGTTGCGCATTGTACACAGGTATTGATATGCAACTCTGTAACCCACGAATATGTATAGTCAATTACGTTTCAGTAAAAAAGGGAACTTAGCCCACTCTAGTCATATTATAATTTGCTCAGCTCAAACATTTTGCATGCTACTATAATAACTAACACTATATTATTTGTAAATTTTAACTCTGATTTGTTCAAATGTAAAATGACTGACTTTTATTTTGCAGTTAGCAAATAAGCTCTTGGACAGACAAATGCTCTTGGGGAGGGACATTTATATCAAAAAATGTGTGTGTGTGTGTGTGTGTGTGTGTGTGTGTGTGTGTGTGTGTGTGTGTGTATAATTTCCATTGGGAAAGGTTTGGTTCCAATACAATTATGTGATAGCCAAGTGAGTGCCAGTTAAGTACAAATTTAATAGGTTTTCTATGTAGGAGTCCAGAATTAGTGCATGAAAGGAACATGGTTGATCTGCTTGAAGATTTCATTAACTTAGGCTATATATGCTATTATAAAATATTGAGAAGCATAAAAGCATCAAGAAGAAAGCACAGAAACAGCTCAAATCATTTAGAACCAAAAGGATTGATTTATGATGAATTATTAAATATAAAGGGAACTTAATAAATGCTTATATGAGGGGAATTTTAAAAGTTCATGGCAAGATTCATATTTTCTTTTAATTCTGTTTTTCCACAAAATTTTTTGAAGTCCCCTCATAAAAACGGGATACATCTAATGCCAAAATGGTAATGAAGAGACTACATTCAAAGAAGATCTATCCAATGATTAATAAAGATTGGAAACATTTTGACATTTAGATATGGTTGCCCAATTAAAGTTACTATAGAAAATTACCTGCAAATGAGAGGCTAACTAAGCTCATCAGAAATTTAGAAGATGACTTATTTTTTAAGTAGAATCTAGGGATGAAAATAGTTAATGCAAAGAGATATTAGATCCTAGAAATATTCACTCAAAGTGAAACTTTTATGATGTAATGTTGAATATCATTAAAATAATAAATATAATGAAAGTGATAGGTTTTGTGACTTGTTTTACTTTGATTAAATGTGAGGTAAATTTTCCCTCTTTGAAATTGCTGTAACGTATTGTCAGGATGATATTCAGAATATCTACCAGGTGGTACAGCTTGACCTGACCGAAAAGAATAAACAACCATTATGGAATCTCATGTGATTATCAGCTCTGTACAGCATAACCAGATATACAAGAACAGCTGGGGACTGGCTTTCCACCTGTACGTGAATGTCTTGAAGTCTAGACTCAGAAAAGATGCACGAAGGTTGAGTTCCTGTGTATAAAAATGCAGGCCAAATGTTGATATTCATTGAGTATGCACCAGCAAGGCCGTACTGTTGTTAATACTGGTATTTATTTTGATTAGTTAGTGTTCACATAATAGCAGATAGAAGAATTTTAAATATTGCCTCTGTCTGAAAAATTGTTAACCTGGGTCCTTCTTACGATAAAAATGACTTTCTGAAGAATAATATAACTCATACTCATTAGAGAATTGTATATGTATTCATCTATATAAAGGGTATTCATTCATCTATATAATGAATCTATATTCACCTATATTCATTAATCAATAGAAAGGAACACAACAGGTTGGGTTCTCCAGGAACCAGACTCTAAGTTGGAGTTTACTGTGCAGGATGTTGATTAAGAAGTGTCTTTGTGATGAGCAGTGGTGAGAGGGAGGGGAAGGAAGCAGGAGTGGTGAGAGGGAGTTGTCCAGGTATGTTACAAGTTCCAATGATAACCTCAGCCAACCACACGGGATGATCTAGAGCTAGAATGACCCTTCAGGGTTACCCTGAGTAGGGCCAAGCTGACCAAACCTTTATGCTTTGGATTCATCAATTATTGGATATGGGCCCCTTGTGGAGATTGCTCAATGCAGCTGGGGTAATGCCTGAATGGGCTGACAACTGAAGCTGGTGCTGTTAGCACACCCAGCTGGTGGGGTGCCAAGTTCTTCCATGAAGGGAGTTCTGAACAGCCCACCACTGTGTTGACCACAGAATAGGATATATTCTATTATTAGATCTTTCACAATTAAGAAGATGTGATAACCCTTAATCAACCCTCATTTAATCCAGCTCCTTCATATCCATGACTGTGTTTGCAGTCACATACTTCGATCAATTAATGTCTTTCATGAATAGAGTGTTGGGGTGGACTCTAATTCCCTAGTGGGACAGAAGAAATACTTTTCTTGGGAATGTTAGTATCTTGGGGAAAAATTGGGATTTGGAAAGATAACTTGATTCCATTTTATTTTACCTGTTTTCCATGTTCCTTTTTACGACTTGCATTGCCATAAATTATACATTTACTTGTATGTATTGTAAACATTTACTGAAGGTTGATAATGTGCTGTACAATATGACATGAACTTATTAATTAAATATAGTCCTCTTGTTTTGAGGAGTTTTATATAATAGGTAAGAATAAGGAATTGTAGAACAGAAAAATGAATGATTACACAGGGAAGTAGTGTGGATGAAAGTAACCAGAAGGTAAAAATAATTTGTTGTCATGACTAAGATTTTCTTTTTATTTGGCACCAATAAAGCCTAGATTGCCATAGATTAGACCCAGGTTGAAATGGACCCAACAATTGTATGTTTATGAGCACCCCATTAGTCAATGCTGCTTTCAGAATCCTGCTGGAAGATGAAGACTCTCAACTTTGATAGCTGTTACCTGATTCTGATATTAGATATCTGACAGCCTGGTATAGATCAGTTACTTGATAAGCCTAATTATCTCATCTGAGTCTAGCAAAGTGCCTGGAACCTAGTAGGGTTTTAATAAATAATTAATAAATGGTTGATAGTGAATGGCTTGTACCAAGTTTATATGACATGTACCTTGTTACAGGTACACTTTCCATATTTGTGTTAACTTAATAAAAGAAAAGGGACAATAAACATGAACTGATGAGTTCCCTACATACCCCCTCCTAGTCTCCCTTACCTTCTTTCCTCCCTTCCTCTTTTCCCTCCTTTTTTCTTTCTCTCTCGCTATTTTCCTTCCCTCCCTCCCTCCTCTATTTTGTCTCTCCCTTTCTTTCTTCCTCCCATCTTTCACTCTCCCCTTCTCCCTCCCCCTTCTCTTTTTTTTCTTTTCTGCCTCCCTTACTTTTCTTTCTTTCGGCTGTGGAATCATTTCCACAAACAAAGTCTTTGCCAGAATCACAGTAAGTTGCACAGATAAAGGGGGAGATGATCTGGTTGTAAGGTTTTGGAGCCTCTAACTCAGCTGTCCTTCCATTTCAAGAGGCAATTCCACGGTTCGATATGGCTCAGTTTGCAAACTATTGAGATAAAATGTTCAAGTAATTGGAAATCACCACTTTCCAAGTAAAAATGGTAACACTGACAATACACCTTTTCTGGGGTAAGTGAGACTCACAAGCCATGGCTTGACACATTTGTTCTTCAGCTGATATATTAAATTCAGCACATGAATGGTATTTTCAGGGTGTGATTACATAATGTGCAAGAAGATGGATTGTTTGAAATCCAGACATATGAAAACCAAGTACTGACTGGAGTAGTAGCCAGTCTTAGTAGTTTACATTTTAAATGATTGTCCTGAGTATATTTAGTCTAAAACATTTATGGAATACACACACACACACACACACAGACACACACACACACACACACATATATTTAAAAGATCGGTTTTTAAAAAGGTAAAAAGTTAAGTTGAAAATAAGGGCCTGTATCTTTGTGAAAATTATTATTCATTTTAAAATAGATTATTTTAAAATATATATGATGCAGTGTGTTATCTTAACAAAGGTCAACTCCAATGGCAAATGTTTATTCTTAAGCATCATTCTATTATATTTAATATTTCTCTTCAAAAACAACTAAACAGTTATCACTTGACATTGTTTTTTTTATAGAAACATAAAAGATTATACATATTTTGGGGGTACAGAGTTGAATATCAATATCTGTATACAATGTGTGATAATCAAATCAAAATAATTAACATATTCATTATTGTGAAACATAATCATTCTTCGTACTCATTAACTAATTTCTTGCTAATCCCCTTTCATTCCCCCTTTCCCACCTCTAGTAATCACAGTTCTGATCTCTCCTTCTGAAAGTTCAATGTACTATTGTGATCCATCCTTCCTTTCTTCCTTCCTTCCTAGCATCCACTTGTGAGTAAGGACATGTGTTGCTTCCCTTTCTGTGCCTGGCTTATTTCACTTAACGTAATTTTCTCCAGGCTCATTCATGCTGCTGCAAGTGGCAGAATTTCATTCTTTTTTATGGCTAGGTAGTATTCCATTGTGTATATATACCACATTTTCCTTATCCAGACGTTGGTGGACATTATGTTGGTTCCTTACTTTAGCTATTGTAAACAGAGCTGCAATAAATATGGGAGTGCAGGTATCACTTTGACATGATGACTTCCATTCCTCTGGATATATACCCAGAAGGGGTTTTGCTGGACTGTATGATAGTTCTATCTGTAGATATGTGAGAAACCTCAGTACTGTTTTCCATTATAGTTCTGCTAATTCACAGTCCCACCAACAATGTGTAAAGGTTCCACTTTCTCCTCATCCTCACTGGCAGGTTTTTTTGTTTGTTTGTTTGTTTGTCTTTTTTTTTTTTTTTTTTTTTTA